>NC_081194.1:40328155-40548155 GCF_902713425.1 Acipenser ruthenus
TAAAAAAAAATATGGTACTTACTTTTTTTGCATCAAAAATACAAATGAAACAGCTTCAGTACATCAGTCATACTGACCTACAGTATAATAACCTTTTCTTACATGCGGTGTGCTGTTTGTAAGCTACAAGATTAAGTTCCAAAATATTTAATTACAATCACATATTGTTCTATAATAATAACACAACCACCCCCCCCCCCCCAAATAAACAATGATTACATTTATTGTATGCCATTTCTCGCTGTTTAATCCCTTCATTAAGCCTTTAGGATATATTCATACAACCAGTAAGGACCTGGGATATTTTAGGTTTTCAGATATGAATACAAGAATGCTCAATAATTAAGAATAACTTCCTTTTTATTAGCTTAGGTCTAAACAAAAAGCATTTCAGAAGTCCGGCTTGCTAGTTGCTGTTCAGTTTGTTATCAGCTGCCTAAAAGCTGCCAACTACAACCAGTTTTAGATATAAGAAATGCAACCGGAATTTCCACCCCAAAAACATATAGGCTAATTATTCTAGAAAAAAAACTGTCATACAGTTTCTGGCAAAACTATAAACTAAGAAGCTACTGTCCCAACATAAAAGATTTTGCGAAGTGATATCTTGAAGTCAAATGATACTTTTCATATTTACCTACACATTTCACAGGATTAGATGAATTCTATTCTGTACATTTATGATCCACTTAGTATCAAGACGCTGGATTTTATCACAATCACACGCTGCTACCTCTAAAAACCCAAAACACGAACCCAGTAAGGATTTTCTTGTATCTCTCTGCGCAGTCTGATAACCATACTTTTTTTTTCCAGTGACTAATACTGAAATAAGTGAAAAAGGATCTGCATTTTTTTAAAAAACCACAGCCAGTGGAACTGTGGTCCACCAGTGATTCATTTAATGATGGCAGACCTACACCATCCTACGGAATTTATGATCTATGAATGCTGCATCACACTTCACTTTTCTATTTGCAATATTTCAACTCAGAGCCACTACAATAAGCAGAACATGAACTGATATAGAAAAAATATGAATTATTTGCAAATTAATATAATATTTCCAAATTCTTCGAATTACAGTAAAAAGACTGCTGCAAATTTATACTAACTAATTTTTAATTTGTGCAGTAAAATTCCCAAATATGTATTCAGTTAGAAGAAATTTTAAAGGAAATATATGTGAATGTTTTTATACAGTATATTGACTTATTTTCAAATAAAATCAACTCTAGCCAGCCACAGCTTTCTTATAAATGTCAAATTACAAGATAATGTACAGCTATGGCCAAAAGTTTTGCATCACCCTATAGAATTAACAAATTTTGCTTCATAAACCTACTGAATCATGTTACGTTAACAAATTGCTTTACATACGGCTTGGTAGTTTTTATACCTATGGAACAACTGACAAAAATTGAAAAATGTGACATTTCTAAATCTAACAGTAAATACTGTACTTATATTATGGCTTCCAGTACCATTTTGTAGTTTCTTTGATTACATGATGAAAAAAAAAAAAAAAAAAAAATTCTAGGTGCTGCTAAACCTTTCTGCTAAACCATTCTATTGTGTTATTTAATCTCAAACTGAGACTATAAATGTCTTATTTATGTGTTATAGCTGTTATTTTTCTTTGTCGCTCAAATTCAGCAACAGATAGCAATAACAAGCCTGTTTTATTCCTGTATCAATAACTCCACCTACAGACATACAGAAGTACTGTAATTGAAACCACTGCTAGTCACTATTGAGCTAAAAGAGATAGAAATGACACATGGTACACTTGTGTACAATCAGATAAGCAAGTATGCAATTCTTGTTTTCATTTTTGTCATTGAAACCTTAAAAACTATTTTATGCTTTAGGATTTGCTACCTTCAAAGAAACAAGTACTGGTAAAATAGAAAAGTATTTGTAAGACAAACTCTATCATCAAACCAGTGGTACTGGAACAATTTTTAAAGTAGGGGTGCTGAAAGCCATTGAACAACTGTAACCCCTGTATGTGATGGAAGCCATGCAAAGCCAAGGGAGCGTTGCCACCCCCCCCCCAGCACCCCTAGTTCCAGCGCCCTTGCATCAAACCATATAGTGTGTCTACATTTAAATGACTTGCTTGAAAATTCATTTCATCAGAAGAAATATATGCTTAAACAAGTAAACATATATTATTTTTTTAACTGACATAGAAATTTAAGCACTATCATGAAGAAACTTTATTATACAACCTTTTTGCCATCCAGAAAAGGCTTAAATAACAGTGTTTATGACAACATACATACAGTTCAGCAGTTTTTACAATAGTGTCCTTATATTTTAGGAAGGGTATTTGTCTTCTCCAAAACAGGACTAGCTATTGTGTTACATAATATGAAAGCACTTACAGTTAAAATTCCAAATAATCTCAAATTGAAAAAGGCCAATCATGTTGGTTAATATGTATGTTTTGTAGCAAAAGCCAGCAAAGATTTTATAGACTTCAATCAAGTCTCCTCTTTCCCTTCTTTTTTCTAGGCTTAAGAGATTTAATTATTTTAACCTTTCCTCATAGCTCATGTCATTAAGTTCTGGGATCAGCCGGGCTGCCCTTCTCTGTACCTTCTCAAGGGCAATGATGTCTTTTTGTAGTGAGGTGACCAAAAATTGCACACATTATTCTAGATGGGGTAACTAGGGCATTGTTTATCTTACCATAACCTCTCTAAACTTTCTGCAATAGAGCCTAACACTCTATTTGCCTCACCACATTGGCAAGACACTTTTAATGACGACTCCATCATAACCGAGATCCTTTTCAAAGTCCTGGTTCCCTATTTCCATTCTGTTCATTTTATACTTATAACCTGGATTACGCCCAATATGCAATACTTAACATTTCTTAAGATTAAAATTCATTTGCCCAGCTACAGAGAAGGTCCACAGCCCTCTGAATTAGCAGAGTCCACTAATCCCCCAAGCTTGGTATCATCTGCAAATGTAACAATCTTGCAATGTGTATCTTGGTCCAAGTCATTTATGTAAATGATGAACAATAAGGGTCCAAGTACAGGCCCTAGTGGTAGCCCACTGAGCATATCCCCCAATCCAATTTTACACCTCTCACAATTACTCTCTTTCTGTTTTTTAACTAGTTCTGTTTCACGATTATAAATATTAAGGTGCCGGTATTAAGAACTGCCTCTGTTTAGATAATTAAAATAGATCCTGGTGTCTCCATTTAATCTAATGCTTTTAAATATTTTGTTAGGCCATGTTGACAATGCATTTCACATGTACAGTACAACACAACAGGGTTCCTGTAGGACATGAATTTCATTCAATGCAGCAGCAAAAACATTTTACAAGTACATAGAAATAACAAAACAGTTTGCATACATGCTATAGGCTACACAATGACACTAATCATTAAAAGGTTTTAGGAGGAATACAAAGTAGCTGTGTTTTTGTTATGGTATATTATACAAATACACAAAATATTTTAATCTCACAAATAGAATGGTACCCTGAAATGTTCTATTTGTGAGATGGAGAGTTTGTTGTCTGATAACCCCTATCACTTGCTCACCAAATATTTTAGTAGCCCTAAATAGATAATCATCCTTTCTTTAAAAAAATATACAAATATGCTCCGCTTACTACCAATGCAGAATGAATGGGTATGACATTTTCTTTTCTTTTTACAGTCAAAAGTAGGTTTCTGGCCAATGACTGCCAAGGACAACCCTACATTAATTATTGTACCAGTCGGCCCTCACAATTCAGGAAACACATTTTTTTGTGGTAAAATAGAGAACTAATGTTCCACCTAGTCACCCACAAAGATATTTAGTAAGTAAGGGGGTGTAACAGGGGGAAGTGTTACGTGTGTGGGTCGTCACTGAATATTAATGAGGCAGATACAGAGCATTGGGCGTGCAGATTTTATTTAACACTCAGGCTGTCACTAGGGTACCAGCAATAGTAGCCCTAGTTTCAGACTTAATAAAGAAAAGAAAGCTAAAAATAAAAGTCTGCCACACAAGGCGAGAACTAGCCTCATTAAAAGAGATGTCCCGCTCCAGGAACCTACTACACTACGCAAACCCTCTCTATATTGTTTGGGATCAACATCCCCTAAACTAACCTACTACTGTTGCTCCCAAAGTCTTGGCCTCCCAGCGACTCCAGGTCGTTGCGATGGTCCTGGCTGAGCAGGGCCTTCACAGGCACCGTAAACAAAGCGCCCCTCTGTATAGCATGGCAGTGCATTCACCTTGAGCTGTGATGCAGCTGTGTTTTGAGCTGTGTGCAGCCTCCCCGGGTACGCTCCAGCCAATCCGGACCGCCCGATCAGCTCAGCACCGGGTGAGCCCACCTGCTCAATTGGTTGCCTAGCAACACATATGCTGTTCAGCATCAGAGAAAGGCTGGAGTTGCCAGGACATAAGTAGGTCAGTTTAGGGGATTTGATCGCAAACCAGTATAGTGAGTGTTTCATAGAGTAGGTTCCTGGACTGGGACGTCGCTGACTAAAACGTCTTTATCAAATCAAACCAAAAAAAAGCAAGCCTGGGGCGTAATGTAAGAAGAATGGCATCTGTGATGGAACATTTTAATGTAAAATGAAAAATGTTCATATGCCAGTGGTTAAAAAGATGTGGCAGTGAAATGGTTATTTTTTTTACTGGACAACACCAGTAATGGGACATCTGTGTACCAACTGTAGAAAAGGTATCTCAAAGTGTGTGGTCTGTATCATGTATTTGGCCTGTGGTTAAACAATGTGTTTATTTTTACAGGGATCACTGGTAATGGATCTTAATTTAAAAAAAAACCATAGACTACAACTGAGTATCCCTGCCGCTTGGGATAATAATTCCAGTAATATGCTGTGCTGTTTCAGTATTACTAAGCATGACATATCAACACCATTCACCCTTATGACCCACAGATTATTTAGACATAAAGGCACAACAGTGTTAGAGTTGTGTCGGGACATCGTCATGCAAATTACCCAAGTAGAGCCTAAGTGTGACTACGTGCTAGCTGGTTACAGCTCAGAACCCTGCTAGTAGGGTTGCCACCTGTCTGGGTTTGACCTGGACAGTCTGGGAATTGGCATCTGAGTCTGGGTGGCAGTAATTAACAAACCCAGACCCACCAATGTCCAGTTTTAAGTAAAACGTATAAGAAACACCAACATTTGTTTAATATTTTCTTTGACACATCGTAAAACGGGACAGTTTGAAGTGGAATTTATTTTGGCTTTATTGGTTTGGATTGGATCACTAATAATACTTCCACCAATCAGAGTGTGGCATACAGTGTGCGATCCCGCCCTCTGACAGACTGGTATGCAGCACAGGTTAAAGAAGCGCGCGTTGGACAAGGGAAAGAACGTGTTGGATGTCAAAGTGAATATGAGAATGGCAGTGAGTGATGAAGCCAATTTGCTTAAAAAAACTACAAAGCAGACCTGACATTTCCATCAATGGATTTAGGAAATCTGAACTTTATGATGCGATCAGAGACTCCGAGGCTGTATAAACTGCGCCTGCTACTGTGGTACCTGTAGGACTGTTCTTTTTTAGGTTAAACAGTTTTGTGTTATTCATTGATTTTATTTTTTACAAGGGGTTAATTAAGTAGCAGCCAAAATTGTTTATGCCTTGTTAGAAAATGTGTAACAATGGTGCAAATTTGCTTTCGATTGTTATTGTCGATACGTGTAGATACTACTATCCACCGTGCAAGTATTGCAAAGTCCCTATACAGTATGTTAAAATAAGTTAGTTCTGGGGCTCCCGAGTGGCGCATCCAGTAAAGGTGCTCCACGTGGAGTGCAGGATGCGCTCTATAGTCTGGATGTCGCGAGTTCGAGTCCAGGCTATTCCACAGCCGACTGTGGATGGGAGCTCCCAGGGGGCGGCGCACAATTGGCCAAGCATCGCCCTGGGGGAGGGAGGGTTAGGTCAGTCAGGGTGTCCTTGGCTCACCGCACACCAGCGACCCCTGTAGTCTGGCCGGGCGCCTGCGGGCTTGCCTGTAAGCTGCCCGAGAACTGCGTTGTCCTCCGACGCTGTAGCTCTTGGGTGGCTGCATGGTGAGTCTGCAGTGTGAAAAAAGTGGTCGGCTGACGGCACACGCTTCGGAGGACAGTGTGTGTTCGTCTTCGCCCTCCCGAGTCAGCGCAGGGGTGGTAGCGGTGAGCTGAGCTTAAAAAATAATTGGCCATTCTAAATTGGGAGAAAATAATAAAAGTAATTGGCAACAACTAAATTATTAAAAAAATTAAAAACTTGCAGTGCTTGCAAGTTTATAAATTTTAAAGAGTTTTAGTTTCGGCTTTATTGTTAACGTTTTCAGACGTGCTATGCTGTCCTACAATTACTACATGATACTGTGATCATTCCACTGTGTTATGTTAATGAACCATAGCTAAGTTTTAAAACTGAGAGTTAGCAAATGCCTATTGTTAAAGTGTATTGCAGTTAGTAATACTTTCCAATTACTGATATGTTAAAATGTAAGGGCCATATATGAACGACAAATACTGTAACACATTTTTAGAAGGCCTACTTTGTTGTTCTCCAAATTGCGGCAGTGACATTTAGATGCTATAACGAGTTACTGTAAATTAGATACCGTTTTGCAGACACATTTCATTAAGTAAACATGTATTTGAACGTTTTTGAAATTAAAAGTAGAAATACAAAACTGACATTTTTCTTTGTGAACGTGCTAAGTGATAAATGTCAATTCAAAAAACATCAAAATTTACCAAGGTATAAATCTGCAAATTTAATAGCAGACAAAATTTCCAGTTATACAGTACATTAGTTGCTTACAGGATTTCCACTGTCTTATTAGAAATGCAATGTTTAGCACTGATCTGTGCATTCTACTGTGCCCCCAGCATTTGAATACTGCTTTACATTACATTGATCTGCATGTGATTAAATACATAACCTTTGCAGTAAAATATGGGTTACTTACGATATATATAATGGTAATTAAACCACATATATGCGTGCATGTATGTATAAACATTGCATATTTAGCAGTAGCCATTAGTAACATTGAAAACTCCAAACCAAATTTGGACTCATTTTGTCTCTTTTTACTGACACACAACCAATAGTGCAGTAGTTTTTAACATCTATTAATAACATTAGCCTCTAACCTACCATGATATACCTACTATTGTTCTGACTTGCAAGTTTGATTGCTAGAAATATTAAGGGTACGATACTGTGTAAACTGCATGATTACTGATTTGTACCGAGATCTGGTGGTATTGTGTTAAACTGTATTACAGTATACTGCAGTTTTGCTAGACATAGGCTGACTGAGAAATATGTCCGGGTTTGGTCTGTGGAAAAGGTGGCAACCCTACCTGCTACCTTAAATCCAGTTTCATAAAGTCTAGCACTGCTTTACAGAAAAACAAAGTGATACTAATTAAAATCCATGTAGACATTGTGTATTTGCTTCTAAGCTTTTATGGAATAAGTACATATTACAAAACTGAAGATTACTGTTCAGGCTGTTGAATGGCGCATTTTAAATGAAATGCCAAACCCACCCTCGCAATCCAAATTACTTTCTGTATCAAAAACCAGAAACATCAATTTAACAAGAATATTGCAGTTAAAACAATGTATTATTATGATCTAAGACCCTCTAATGTAATCTCTCTGATTATAAAATCATCTTTATCAAGTACACTTTATTCAACTAGAGCACTCCTTTTGTCCAAGTAATTTATATGTATGTATATATATATATATATATATATATATATATATATATATATATATATATATATATATATCTTACACTCAAACTTCATACAATGATTTCTGAATGCATTCAGCGTTCAATACAAATCCACATAAATATCAACAATGATCATTGAGAATTGTGAACATCACACCAATGGCAATGATAGTAACTTCTCAACCAATTTTCAGAATGTGTCCGTATGTTAATCCTTCCAGTAACTGTAGTGTTATTCTGGTATGTAAAGCAACGTCATACGTCACTTGCAAAAGAAACAATACAAAACAGATCTTGAATTAAAGGAGTTCACAGCTGCTCTAGTTTTGGCTCCTTGTTCAAATAGAACAGTCAGGTCTGCACTCCAGCTGGTTTGTGAAAGGACAGTGCGTTGGTGGGGACGCTGTCTGGGACTCAGAGCTGAGACTGGGAGGTAAATCCCCACCTACACACCAGTTTCAGTTGAAAAGTTCTGCAAACAAAAAATGCAAGTACATTTTGTATTGCAACTGTAAAGAAAGAAAAGGGGTATGGAAGCGTCTCAATGATCAGATACGCCCAATGGGTTTCGTTTACCTAAAACCACACTCCTTAAATGTTGAGCTTCTAATATCATGCATTTGAGAATAGTCTCTCTTCTGGGAAAAGGGTGAAGATCAATAATACATAATAAGCTATATTTATGAATGCAGTATTTCCTGAAGTACTCCCCCCCCCCCCCCCCCCCTTATTTTAAGAAGAATTACTTTGTTTTTGATGATACATTTTCTATAGCCAGAGGTTCAAATAGGTCTATAAATGTAATAACCTGCTGTATACACATCAGGGGTTTAGAATAAACAGTGGCAGATCAAATCCAGTCCCCCATAAGTGCCTATTAATACAGCTGGTGTTAGGGATTATTACATTGCTGAAGAGTGTCATTTCTCAGAATGGCTGTGTGATGGAGAATATTCCCATACTCCATCACTAATGCCTAATCCCTACAGTATAACAAAACATGTATTTAACACAGCCTCTAACATATGTACTGTTTATCCCACTCTGCCACCGAATGTAAAGCAGAGAGACCCAGTGTGTGGTGTAACAGCAGGAAAATGCAATCAAACAGTGCAGCTTTATTTTGTTTGTTGACAGGTACAAGACACAGAGCAAGGAAAATAAATAAAAATAAATAAATAAATAAACCAGACCATACAGGTGAATTGCAATTACTGCTACTGATACCCTGCTATCCCTGTACATTTAAACATTACCTTTTGTGCTTTTACTTCCCCCCCCCCATATACTTACATTGGGCATGTCCCCACTATAGACTTCAATTAAGCGTGTTCCTGTGCTATAACAGGAGGTTGCTCACATATAGTTTATGGTGGGGACACACCCAATGCAAGTATATGGGGGAGAAGTAAAAGCACATAGCCATTAGGTAATGAAGAAAGGTCATTTTTAAATGTAGGTGCTATGGCCCTAAATAAATGGAATAAACACCTGAAGATGTATTGAATGATTGAAATACGGCTAAATGTATGAAAAGAAATGTTATTTTATTGTTCCCCTTACTCTGGTAGTTCGAAGGTGGGGCTAACTAGAAGACTAGGGTATATATAGGAGGCGTCTTCTGATAGTTGAAAGAGAGGGCATGTAGGCAGCAGTGTCTTGAAACTGAATGTACAGAATAACATACAGGGATAGCAGGGTATCAGTAGCAGTAATTGCAATTCATCTGTATGGTCTGGTGTATTTATTTATTTATTTATTTATTGATATTTATGTTCCTTCCCCTGTGTCTTGCACCTGCTGACAGCCAAAATAAAGCTGCAGTTTGACTCGTGAATACTTCCTGCTATTACACCAGACACTGGATCTCTCTACTTTAAAGGCAGTACCAAATAAGTCTTTAAAGTTTAGGAACTGAATTTTCTTAAGGAAGTGAAACATGTAAGGGCAAATGTAGCTATGTACAGTAGACTTGTATTTAAAGCCACATGAGTGAATTAGTAATCTCTTACCAGACGTTATACTACAAGTAGATCCTTACTTCCATTCAGTTTAATGAAGAAGAACCATCAGGTTATCTGACTATAGTTTTAAGGAAGTTACTTTTAAAAAGTAATCTCTTCCAGTAACAAGTTACTTCAACAAAACTGTAGCTAGTTAGAATAATGTCTTTCTTTGAAAAACTGAAACTACAGTAGTTATAGTTACAGTTACAAATAGTTACTTCACAGGCATAGTTTACATTTTACAAAGATATGTTTTGGTTTGGCCAGGCTGCAGCTTGAAATATTTAGCTATTGAACCCACTAGTTCCCTCCTCTGATGCAATTTTCTAGCAGGATGATATGAAAAGTGCGTTGGTGTGACATGTAAGGTTTGATTTCCATGTTATGCATTAGCCATAGTTTTTTAATGAAACTAAAAGTAACATTTTTTTTCACATAAAATGTAATGGGTTATCATATTTAGTTATCTGTCTGAAAAGGAACCATTACAATTACAAGTTACTGAAAAATGTAATAAGATTACAGCAATCCATACATGTAATAAGTTACCATCAACAACGTCTGGTTATAAATAAAGTAATGTCAGATTTCTGAAGACACAGCCTGCTCCAAAAGCCTCCACACAGAAAGGTACATATTAGTTTGTATTCCATATTAAAATATTATTTTACAACTTGTGTCATAATAGGTATAACCATGAGCCAAGTGAACCTGATAACTCGATTTGGGAGCCATATCAACTATATAAATACAAAATAACGGCATTATTACAATTCTTTAAAAAATACTGTGCAGATAGTAAAATGCTTTTCGCATGTGATGTTTAAAGTGTCCAGATTTGTACAGAACAATCTAATGAATGGAATTCAAATAGCTGGAGTAACAGCGGCAATACCCAAGATTTCTCATCAGTTAATTCTGTTCTTTGGAGTCACTGTAGTTTTTCACCACTTTCTTTATTCTGACTTGACTGGAGACACTGTCATAACTGGATATATGAATGTACTGTACTGTTTTGATATGAAAACTCAGATGATGCAGCTTAAAAAGCAGCTGCAGTAATTACACACCCTGGACCAATATTTAACATGACTATCTCCACTACACAAGAAGGTTAGGGCCATATTCATAAAGCATGTTTATCTTTTAGACGTGTGTAAAAAAAGGAATCCTGTGGTTATTTTAAGTCGCTTATTCATAAACCATGTTTACTTCTGCACGCGTATTCTACATTTTAGATGCGGCTAACCAAAATACAGTATAATTTGTTAAACAAGGGTAGGGCTTGTTGAATCTTGTTTTAAAGAGTAAGTTGCAGGTTATATCGCGTTACATGTCCCCAGCTGTTGCTACAACTGTTTAAATAATGTACCTGTAATTTTTCTTTTCATTGCTAACATCCTGACAGCTTTTTAGACTTATATCTTTAAAGTCTGTTTCAAAGCTCTTTTCAAAATGGCCGCTCTAGTGCACTGATAGCGTCAGGATTATTGCCCACATTGTCAAACAGGTAACACAGCAATAACGATCCATGATGTGGTATGGAACAGAAAAGCCAGAGCACTTGTTATGTTTTTTTTTTTGTTTTAAATCGCTTCCTGCAGTGATTTAGAGGACAAATAAACCCCAGTGCACTAGTGTGGCCATTTTGAAAAGAGCTTTGAAACAGACTTTAAAGTTATAACAATGAAAAGAGAAATTACAGGTACATTATTTAAACAGTTGTAGCAACATATGGGGATGTGTAATTATATTTTTTGGAACCCTGCTACTTTAAGCTCTTTCAGTCACATTTATGTAGATCTAAAACAAATACTCAGCCATTCTTTTTTACATAACTAATTTAAACAATCACATTTACTGTTACAAAAAATTACATGATTTTCTTTTATATTGAGCAATTAAATAACATATTATAACCCTTTGTCAGCAACGCACCCACTCAAAACCATTTGAAGCCCCTGACAGCAACTAATTCTTCATAACTGCATAACTGTATCCTGCTATGGTAAAGTATTAAAAAATAGGATTTTATCATTTTTTCAGTCTTTTCTGAGTTGCAGGATACCACTATGGCACAGTTTCTGCATACTGGCACATTAGATTGCTGAGGTGCAGGAGATCATGGAGAGAGGTAGAAAAGGTATATTGCTACAAAAAATTATTGATTTAGCCATACATATTAATTTTTAGCATTATGCAGTCTGTTTCCAATCTTAGAATGATACAAACATGAAACTGTGCAGCAAAATGTGTGTATAGCACTGTATTTGAGACATGTGTTCTTTACAGTATCCTGCTTATTACCTACTTCAGAACAAAAAAAGAAGTGCGGCTCCTGCTGACTTGCTAAACCGATGGCTGAGAGGTCCTAAAACGACCCGAAATGTAAAATGTGCTGATTGGAACAGGATAGCCTTTTAAATTCCCACGTTCCTTTTTACATTTCCATTCAACATTACTTTTACATTTCAATCTTGTATTTCTACAGTGGGTGGACATTACCCTTTAAACCACTGGCTCATCCACCAGCGTGCAGCTGCAATTGATAACACTTGACTGAAAGCCTACCCACTTGTGACTATATCAAATTTAGACACGTTCAGCTAAAAGGGTGTTTAGATGTTTTTGGGGTTTTTTTGGTGAAAGTTTCATTGAAAGCCTTTCTAGCCAGATGCGCTTAACTCCAATATGCACACACGTAACTCTTAGCCACGTCTAAAAGTTAAAAGCCTGGGTATTGTTCTCAGTACAGGAAAGAAAGCATTACAATTAGGTAAATCAAGAACTAATGCTATAAATAAATGTGCATATCTGAATTGCAGAACAATTCTGTTAAAAAATAAATAAATAAATAAATAAATAAATAAATAAATAAATAAATAATAATAATAATAATAATAATAATAATAATAATAATAACTTTGTAAATTCATAGTAAGAGTGTACCCAGATTTGTGGAAAGTGGTCAAAAACACCACCTGAACGCTAAGAAATGTAATGTTCGGCACATTGGCTGTACAAATTGAGGATATTAGAACAAAATTAATCCGATTGAAATTGAGAATGAAGATTCTGAAGAGGACTTCATAGTGGAGTCCACTAAATAGTATCTTGCCAATGTGGAGAGCCAGTAAAGGTCTTTTAACACGAAGCAAAATCAGTTAATTCTAGATGGTGATGCACAACATTTGGCCATTACTGTAGAGCTAGACCCTGGAGTAACATAAACAACTTACAACTTGGCAAAATATCTGAATTTTCAAAAACTGATATCAGCAGTAAAACTGACAACTTCAACATGTCATGATTCAAGGTATGGGACATTTAAAGTATTGCAACTTCAACACGTCATGATTCAAGGTATGGGACATTTAAAGTATTGCAAATGCAACACGTCATGATTCAAGGTATGGGACATTTAAAGTATTGCAAATGCAACACGTCATGATTCAAGGTATGGGACATTTAAAGTATTGCAACTGCAACACGTCATGATTCAAGGTATGGGACATTTAAAGTATTGCAGCAATTTCCAATATGACTTAGCTTAGCGTTTACCAAATACGACTGATGGCGGCAGTGTATATATGGCTTGAAAATAAATGCAAATTTTCTTCAAAATGAAGCTCAATGAAATACTTCAGACTGGTGAACATCTTTTTGGAAACTGTAGATAAACATGAGGTTTATCTGTTTTCTAGTCTTTATCTCTGTCTTTCCAAAACTTGTTTCTTGAACACTGTAGGTCAGCCTGCTCAAACAGCTATTCACAATAGAAATGTCTCATTGTTATTATTGAGGGGAATATATATATATATATATTTCATAAGTATATTGGTTAAATAATTACCTTTACGGCAGATGCCCACGAAGAAATAGGCCAATTGCTTTGGAATCCAATTTTGTGAAGTTATGCTATATAATCTATAAACCCAATTATATATATATATATATATATATATATATATATATATATATATATATATATATATATATATAGTTCAAGACTGTAGCCATCTATGAGGCACGGGCCTTGGTTAAAATCATACCAATAATGATTTATTTAGACTCTTTTACCATTGCTTTGCCACAAAATAAAATGCATTTCATCCCTCGTTGTGTGCATACATTAAAAGTCCCACTGATATCTATAGCCTCTGTGCTATTCAAAATCTTTTACTGTGATTGCAGACTACAGCGACACCATATGGCTCAGTTCATACCACTATAGCTGTTAGTTAAGCGCGTTCGAATGGCTTCAAAACAACTAAAGATTATTAGCCTGATTATTGTCAAGGTAAGGCAAAGTAATAATGTTGATTTAAAAAGAAGTCTATATCAGCCTAAAAATAACAAACAATAAATCCCCTTGGTAGCCCGCAGTTTAGCGGACCCAGATTATTAATATTCCAATTGTAAACCACTAATGGAAGTGGCTTGTAAAATGCAGTTTAACTGACCCAGTTTATGCTAATTTTAACCATTCTAACAATAGTTTAGGAGGACCCAGGTTGTGAATATAATTACGTTATTTTAACTAGGGGTTTGGGGGCTTGCCCCCCATAGACACTGTAACTTTTCAATCACTGCTAGAGTGATTCGCTTTGATAATCGTGATACCAGAGCCAACCGATGTGAAAGAGACAAAGTAGTTGCTATCAGGGAAGTGTGGGATAAATTGATAGAAATTGTGCTTTACAACACCCAGGGCCAAATACTACAGTGGATGAATGTCCCTTCAGAGGACACTGCCCCTTTAGGCAGGATGTGCCTAACAAGCCAGCTAAGTATGGCATAAAAATATAGACAACCTGCTATACTAACCCCAGATCTGCATGGAATATGAAAGTGTACAAAGGGAAACTGCCTGGATGTGAGTAGTGTTGGAAATGACTCAAGGACTCCACGGTCATAATGCCATGAATGACAACTTCACATCCTACAGGCTTGGTGCTGGGCTACTGAAAGCTGACCATGCTTGGAACTGTGAGAAAAAACAAGCCTGAGCTTCCAAATGCAGAACTGAATTGTTCACTCTTCAATACTGTCCAAAAAAAGAATGTTATTGTGATGAGCACAATGCAGAAAGGATGCAACAGTGTGTACAATTACTGATATCAATGCAATGTGGAATGCTGGCAAGCTATATTGCCACAAAATTGTCCTGGAGATGTTGGACAAGGCACTAGTGACAGCCCTCATTCAAAATAGATCAAGAATGCCAGAGATCCTGCAGCAATTACTCTTAACCAGAATTTTCAAGCAGAAGGAGCCAGTGCATCTCTGCCTGTAGCAACTGGCATTTGCCCTTCAAGCAATGACAATAAGACAAACCTTACCTGTGTGAAATGCAGAAAGTATCTGTGCAAACATTATGTCTACCTTATGTCTGCCATGTGCAATGTGATCTCACAGTTCTGTCTTGCATTTACAAAGGAATCTGAGAGTACATATCATTCATCCTGGACAGACATGTTCTACAAATAACTCATCCTGGAAAGAAATGTTCTTTCTATAACTCATCCAACAATACATCATGTCTTATTTTGTATATATCCACATTTAATGGGACATTTATAAAGAAATTGAATTTTTTTACATACTTGAATTTCTGCACTATGCTCAAGCTTCATTCATTCCCTCCAAATATTAATTTACAGTAGTCTCAGCGTATAGGAACACATCCTGAGAGAACACCCTTGTGGTGAAACTGATTTTTCCCATTGTAAATGTTCCGTCTAAAAGGACCAGGAACTTTGCTTAAAAGAACACCTTTTTAGCACAGCTAGCAATTCGTTCACAACTGATACAGTACTGTTTTGTAGCCTGATCTCATCATCATCAAACTTAAATTAAAATTGTTTATTCAATCTTTTCAAATGTAACGTCACCGTGAGAGTGTCTTGAGGCACATGATTGGTTTATTCAATCATTCCAGAACTCGGTAACTGATGGCCAGTTAATCCCTCCACCACGATATAAAAACCAGCAGCTTTTGCTGACCGGGGTTGGGTGTTCGCAAGTAAGAACAAGAGAGAGGAGAGAGAGGAAATATAAAGAAACAATTGCTATGCATGCTGGTTCTACACCAGCACGATACTTGTTAGAAGCAGGGTTTTCGATTCGTTTTTTAGTACGTGGCACTTCTAAAGTAGTAGGGGACACCGATCTCATCGAGACATGTAGTGTCCGGGGTGCGGGAGGGGGCTTTCCCAGCAAGGCAAGCTCAACAAGAAGTAAAATGCACTTTGAGCATCAAGGCCCCTGCAACACAAGACTGGCTGAAAATGTGTGTGGAATTGGTGACCGCACCTTTAATTGTGTCCACTTGTAATATGGGAAACAGCATGCTGCAGCTCCCATGCTCCATGTTTGTGAAGTCCAGATCTGACAGCATGTAACACAGACAGCTCTTATGTTTACATTATTTTTCAGTAAAAACAAGTTTAAATTGCAGCAAGTTCGTTCTACTGTTTACAATATTAAATACATCACAGCAAGCACACTTCAATACATTTTAGATATTTTAATTTACACAATCTGAGAGCTGAATTTCGTGAATGTGTTTTTTTTTTTTTTTTACTGCAATCAATTAAGTTGCGGTGCATTTCATTTATAATTCCCTAAATGTTTTTTGTTTTTTTTCTCAGCAGTACACTTCCAAAATAAAGTCCCAATTATTTCTATGCGTTCACCTCAAAATGGTCAGTTTGAGAAATAAACTTAGTTTTCCCTGCAACAGCTGACCCTGCTTTAGTCCAAAACTAAGCTACATACTGTTTTCATTATGGTAATGTCTTAAATTACCATGCATGCTTCTTTAGCTGAGATGTTATCAGCTCAATATCTAACTAGGGATGCTGCGCAATTAAATCATCCTTAAACTCCTGACGGGAAAAAATAACCAAATCTATTTTACCTGGAAGAGTTGTGGCTGCTAAGAAGGTGCAACAGATTAAATAAATCTGTTGACTCAAAACTTTATTTAGGCACTCTATGACTTGACAGACAAAAGATAACATGCAAAAAATATATTATAGCACTAAACCCAGAAAATATGGCAGGAGCTATGAGATCAGGTTAAATGCATTTCAGCCAAAAGAAAAAAAGACCATAAGAGAGGATTTATACAAACTAATGTCATCATCTATTGCAGTGGTTCTCTTTTCGTCTGTGGTGCTTGAGGCCCCTCCCCTCCACACACATGTACATACACCAGTAAAAAAAATGCAACATGCCACTGGCTTCTTTGTATGTCACTTTCTTTTGCATGAACCAGCCACCAATCCATCATAATAAGAGCAAACTTAACACTGCAAATAATAGTTTACTGACTGTGTCCAACACTTACCAATATGCACACCAGATGGCAGTGGACTTCATCTAATAAAATGCAAGCTTAAATAAAAGGCACCAGTCAGATGCACAGCACCATTTAGAATCTTTGACATGCCAGGAGGTGTCAGCAGTAAAACATGCTTCAAGTTAATATATATATATATATATATATATATATAGGATAAAATGTGCAGGATTATTTAAAAAAATGTTTTCCTCAACCTCGTCACGTCCCCCCTGAGGGAAGGTGGTGGGGTGGCAGTGGATAATCTTCGTCTCCCGACCAAATCCTTTGGCACACATTGTGCGCGTGGGCGCGAACATTCTGCAGCCCTGTGTTCAGCTTTACTGTTCAGCCTTACTTATGAGAGGCTATCGACCCACGCATATTCAAATGAGAAATTCACTGCATGGTGTAAAAACTGCAATGAAAATCACTGACAAACGAATACTGTACACCTAGTATTACTGTATTTAGATCACCATTTAAAAAAGGGAATCTGTGTACTGCACATAGAGTAAAATAGTTGTGTTTAATAGTCTGTTTGATAGCACATCCACTGGCAAAAATAAGGACCTTTAAGGGTTCTTCTGTAAATTAAGTTATTTCTTATTAGTTTTGATCTCTCTACAATTAACTGATGCATACTTTCCACTGGAACAGAAAATCTGCAAGTTGGCTGCTGGCTTTGCATCTCAGGGAGAGATCCAAGCAAACAGGATGGACTGAGACAAGGTTGCACAAGTACGGTATGCCCGTCTTAGGGAGGTTGCCAACAAAGGTGGTACTGTATGTGGCATACTGGATAGAAAGTGGTTCATTTACATTAAGGAGTGTTTAGGAGTTAAATCTGTTCTATAACATACTTTGACAAAAGTGACTACTTTCATAGAATTGCTTCTGTTTTAGAGAACATTGATTAATACCCTGTTATTAGTATCATTAATAATTCTAGAGATTAAGGTCACTGAAATTAATTAACAAACAATAAAACAAAAAAAATAATTATACCATTCTGAAAGGGCACTGAAACTGCCATCTAAGAATATTATGAGCAAAGACGCTAAATGAAACCAAATGTATTAGCTGTGAACAAAGCAGAGGCAACTCCCACAAATTAGGTTTCTTATGGACCTGAAAAAAACATGTTTTTCACCCTAAGATACAGTAATATGCCATTTACGTAATTTACATAAATGTAATATGTCCTTATGACAGATTGTTTCTGCTAGATATATTTTAAAAAGATACCAACTTTCTTTTTTTTGGTTTCAACATTTATAAGTAAATACTTTATTGATTTTGCACACATATCAAGCTTCCAATATATAATTAAAATCTTATAAAAGAAACAAGCAATAAACTTTCTCAGCATAGAACCCAAAAGAAACTACATTACAGCCTGCAAAATCTGAAATTGCATTAAACATGTCTGGGCATGCTGTGAGCTATTGTAATTAGAAGCTATATGTGGAAACACAGCAGTACATCTTTTGCATTTTACAACACCTTCATCGACTAATGTGGTAAAGTGTGAAAACAAATTAAACATTCTCACAACATAGCATATTTTTAAAACAACTTTCATTACACAGTGCAACCATATGATTGTGCAGTCTGTACCTAATATTGATAACTTTGGATAATATTAATACAATTGCTAGCCATAAATAAGCAGAACACTAGCACATCCAAAATAATACAAAAAGAACTCCTGAGATAATTATAGTGTTGCCATTCAGATTCAAATGATTTTCACTACAATTACAGTTTATTCTCCTTTCCCAAGAGATTTGTTGTTAAATGTCTTCTTACAAAAATCAAGTTTGCATGACACAAAATAGTAATAGCAGTTCAGTCATTTTAACAAGCACTACCCCACCTACCAACCCCCATCCCTTAAACTACAAATGTGAGTTTTTGTGAACAAAATAAAGCATCGGTATCAGATTGAATGGTTTGTAAACATGAAGTAAAATGAGTATGTGAAAAACACATATCAAGAGGTTTAAAATACAACCTGTCATGGAACTTAATCACAGAATACCACTGTGGGCTAACTATAAAGACCATATGTAAGCATGTGGTCTGTATCATTGATATGGCCAAAGAATGTATTTTTACTGGATAACACTGGGAATGGAAAATTTAAGAATACACATATGTACCAAACATTGGAGACAATAACTCAAGTGTACTGTCCCGATGCAGCTGTAACTTCAAAGATCACATGACCAGAAAATGGCAGCCATATTAGGTTAGAGGTAAATGTCATGGTCAGCAACACATTTAGCATGAAGGGCTTTGATTTTGACAGTAAAGTTTCCACAACACTGAAAGTTTGAAGTTGCCATCCTATATGGTGTATGAGATACTCAGGCCCAGATTTATAAAAGGATTGCGCATGTTTTATGACCGTAAAACTGGTGCTGAGGGTTCAGAATTCTTGGATGGGATTTATAAAACACACGTAATGACATAAATACGCAATTAAGACGTGATTTGCAGGGGCAATGTCTCTATGCGCTTTAGCCCTTGATGCATATGTAATTCTGGGGCATTTCTGAATGAAACCTCTAAAATTGGGAGGGGATTTTGCAAATGAGGTCTATTAAATATTCTGTCTAATTTATTAAAGCGGTTGGTAATTGTGGGCCTCGTATTTGCTTGATTATTTTAAGAACTCTGAAAAGCAAGCATTAATTTGCCGCAGTCAGAGAGTAGGCTATATAAAAGGCAAGGTGATGTGGGAGACATCGTTTTCAAGGACAAAGAAACATTTAACAACATTTTGCAAAGAGCTAATTTTTTAACCCTTCTGATCAAGGCAGTTTGTAAATTGCGGTTTATAAAACTCTATTGTTTTGCAAACTCCAGTTTTCAATACATGTTTCATAGCTTACATGACAAAAAAGAAAGTCTGCAGAGAATATAGAATACATGTAAAAAAAAGTTCTTAGAAGCACCTGAAAAAGTCTCCCCACATTGGCAAAGCAAGGTTCTAATGAGAGCCTTTACTTCTTAGAGTGTAGGCATTATTATAAGAACGGTGGAGGAGATTAAGAAAAGATGGAACGATATCACAGTGTAACAAATTTTTTTTTTTTTTGGTTCCTGGTTAGTAAGTGTTATTTCCTAATTGCTTATGCCTCAAAAGTATAGAAAATGGCTATTATTCCCCACAAACTTTGCTTTTGTGACCAGGACAGTGATATTTTGAAATTTACCTATTTTCCAGAACATTCCAGATAGATTCAGTGCTGAGTAAACTTGGAGTAACTTCTAGAACTTTCTAGAACTTTCCAGTAATATAAATAGTAGTATAAATACAGGGGCCTTAAGCCCACCAGTTCAGTTTAGTTCCAGCTGCCTAAGTGGATACATATCTGCATTTTTCTGAGATGGCATCAAGGTCATAGGAGACTTCAAAATGGTGGCATTCCTGATGGGTCTCCAAGGCGGTTTTACCAAGTTTCCCTGCTATCTTTGCCTTTGGGACAGCAGGGACACCAAGGCGCACTACCACAGGCGGGACTGGCCACAGCGGACCGAGTTCTCTGTGTAGAGGAACAACGTCAAGTGGGAGCCACTGGTGGACCCCCGGAAGGTGCTGATGCCACCACTGCACATCAAATTCACTACCAGTAATCCACCTTATGAAACAATTTGTCAGAGCTCTAGATAAGGAGTCGGCAGCCTTCAAGTACCTTCAAGACTTCTTCCCTAAGCTGTCTGAGGCAAAGGTCAAAGCCGGTGTCTTCGTTGGACCACAGATAAAGAAGATCCTGGAGTGCAATGAATTCCCCAAGAAGCTCACTAGTAAGGAGAAAGCGGCTTGGAACAGCTTTGTCGCAGTGGTTCGGGGCTTCCTGGGCAATCACAAGGCCGAAAACTATGTGGAGCTGGTTGAGACTCTGGTGAAGAACTACGGCACAATGGGCTGTAGGATGTCCCTCAAAGTCCATATCCTTGATGCTCATCTTGATAAATTCAAGGAGAACATGGGAGCGTACTCGGAGGAGCAAGGCGAGTGCTTCCACCAGGATATACTGGACTTTGAACGCCGCTACCAAGGACAGTATAACGAGAACATGATGGGAGACTACATTTGGGGGCTGATTCGTGAAAGTGATTTGCAGTATAATCGTAAATCTCAAAAAACTACTCACTTCTAAATCTTTTGTAGTCATTTTTGTATTACTTTAGTATAAATACATGTTAATTTGGATTCATATGCTGTTTTTTTCTGACTTATGTGAACGAAAAGACACAAATTCGCCCGTTTTCTCATTGGAAATAGGTAAATTTCAAAATATCACTGTCCTGGTCACAAAAGCAAAGTTTGTGGGGAATAATAGCCATTTTCTATACTTTTGAGGCATAGCAATTAGGAAATAACACTTACTACCCAGGAACAAAAATTGTGTTACATAGTGTATTCAGTGGCACACTAAAGAAAAAGTCTCATATACATGTAATACAATGAGGGCTCATTCTCCACCGTTATTTTAGTAATGCCTACAGAATTTATGTTTTCTAATGTGGCATTCTGGTATTTAACAATACTGGTTCAGGCAGTAGTGATATCGGGGGATATCGGTACTGAGTGTAAAAGCAATAAAGGAAATGTCATATGCGTGCCACAATGGCAGCGAATTCCTTGTTTGTTTCTTCTCTACACACACTTCCTTTTGTAGCCAGTTTTGCGAAGTCAAGTATGAAATCCAAAACTTGACCACCTAGCCATGCTTATCTACTTGGACAAGCACTGGAAACACCCTGTTTTGTTGCCGTGAGCATCCGTAACTGGGAGCACCAGGCCCTGGAAAAGGGGTATAAGTCTTATGCAGTTATTGCGATGATGTCATCATCCCAGGGTAAGGATGATACAGACAAAAATTTGTTTTATTTGTACAAAATGTTTTAACAAACATACGCGTACAGATCTTTCAGAAATATTAATGTATTTTTTCTGTGGCACGTCACAGTTATCAATTTTATCTGTAGGTATTTATAAAAACAAATAAAAGGAGTGTTGGCTTATAAGCTAAAATTACAATATTCACTTACCGTATTCCTTCAAATTTAAGATGTAGCCTAAATTTCCCACCCTCAACTTGAGGAAAAAATAAAGATACATTTACAAAGATGCACCTACTCATATAAGAAAACAACGTATGGAGGCAGTTTGCAGCTCTCTGCTGTCACACAGAGCATTACAGAGCATTATAGTTTTCTCATTTCCAGTTGTGATTACTCGCACATGTTTTTCTCCTTTTTTGTGAACTGTGGTATTCTTGGCATGTATAAAAATACGGGGCTCTGATTAGAACTGAGCCCGATAACGAAACTACTGCTGCTGTGCTAAACAGGAAGGCTTGCCTGGAGCCGACCTGATCGGGAAGTCCAGACTGGCTGGTGGGCATGCCCGGGGAGCCTACACCTGCTTAACGCAGCAGTGGTAGTTCGAGGCTAGTGCACCATGGCCATAGCTACACAGGTGGGTACTGAGTAAAAGCTTGCTTTGTTTACATCGAGGAGGAGAGCGTCCGCTCCGCAGGATAACTACTAGGAGGAATAACTCCGCAGGATAACTACTGCAGGAACCCTGCCAGTCAGTAACATTGCTGTTTCATCACCAACGACCCCTTCCCTCTACCAGTAATCCACCTCATTGTCATGAATGATGACACACAGATCAGAAAAGTAAGTGTAGACATCACAGACACAGGCTCCAGCTAGCAGCACATGAACACCTAAACGCCCCGACCAACTGTGCTGATAGAAATATGATTCTCTCATTTCATAAAAGGTAATGGCATGCTTTTTCAGATAATGACTATTGGTTGTTTTTTTTGGTTATTTTGTATGTTGTAAAATGTTTCATTGCAAACCACAATTGCATAAAGATTTAAACTAAGTCGTTTTTTAAACACTGCTTAGAATGCTTTCAAAATAACCTCAGAGAATTATGGGCCATATTCATAAAGTTTAATGGCAGTCGTTAGTAATGGCAATTGTTAGTAAATTATTGTACTATAGCCTTTAATGTAAAGACAATCTGGATTTTAAAAAAATGGCAACGCTTGACTGTGGTTAACTTCTAACGATTGTTATCTTTCTAATGAATTTGGTCAGTTTTTCACTGCAGGGCAATATAGGGAAATACATTTTCTCAAAAGTCTGTTTACAGAAACCAAAACTGTTGTGTGCAAGTAAATGCACTCATAGACTATAAATCACAATGGGCCTGATTATAATAAAAATGTACCAAAGATGCCATTCCAAATCATTAACCGTGGAACTTAATTTGCAAAATAACATTTTAAATAGTACGTTAAACACATATTATAGTCCCATTTAAATGTTCTATTGCACTTAAAAAGTTTTGAGTTCAAATGTATTTGAACTAGATCAGTGGTACTCAACTCTGGCCCTCGAGATGTATTCCATTCCTGGTCTTTATTCCAACAAGGTCCTAAATTACATTAGTTTATTGCCTCTTAACAGCTTCAGTTAACTACATTAGAACCTGCTTGGAGTAAAAACCTGGACTGGATTAGATCTCGAGGGCCAGAGTTGTGTACCACTGATCTAGAGCAAGTATTCGGTAATAAACATCACCATTCAATTTTCTTCGTTATGACATTTTTTCAGCAGTAGGAAAGTTTGTTCATAAGACATCAGCTCTGATAATACCAAAGAAGAAAATATATTTTGGCATAATAGTTGGTATAAATCTAAACCCCATAGCAACTAAATGAGTGACTGAAATGCTGTTTTTCATTTTAACCACATTTACCCAGTAGCAATCCACAAAGATGTAAACATACAGTAAACAGCAAAACCCAACTTCTTAAACAAAACAGTGTCAGCTTTTAAACATTTTTCTTACCTTCATGTTTTTTTCTCATCGGATGTTCAGATTAAAAAGAAATATGTCCATCAGTCCCTAAAAATATCAATACTGGGACTTTCATATTTGTTAACGTCTGGGGGAAAACGAAAGTTGTATCTACTGAGAAAAACACTAGGTTAAGAATACTAAGATTTACAGTAATCGAGTTTCTTCTAACATTTTTAGTAAACTAGTCTGTCAAAACGAATGTAAATAAATGAAGAACTACTGGAAAAAATGGAAATAACATGCAAAGTATAATTATTTCTAATATCTAAAGACTGCTGTACAATTTTATGGCAAAATATACCAGTCTAGCATCTCTTTTCTAACAGATTAACAGACTTAATCTCAAATCTAAAACACATGTTGAACGTTTTTTTTCTTTTTGACAAGAGGGTGGCAATGATGAGCCCAAACTGACAGCAGATGTGTTTTCTGCCTAGCAACAGGACATGTGTAGACTGTGCTGACTCATTTTAATCAAAGCTGCCTACGCAAACCAAACCTTTGCTGACTGTACCGAGAAGATGTAGCAGCTTTAGACGGGGCCATACCACGCTTCATTTCCACAGAAATGACTACTAAAATGTTCTGAAGTGTAAAGAAGCCCTTCTAAAACTGTCAACATTTACTGTAACTGGGTTAACCAAAACTGCAGGCGTGGGGTATCAAACACCACCAGGGTACAGTGCTTCACACTTGCTCTGACATTTTTATCAATGTGATTATGTATCAATACCTTTCATCATCTTTCTAAGACCTTGTGTTAGAATGATTGAATCCTAGGTAAACCTAGGCTTAAACATTTTACTGTATAACAATTTTATAAGAATTACATTTGTGGTATACAATGAAGCAGACCACAAAGACATTTGCCAAACCAGTATATCTGTTTAACTGAGAGTGACATGTAGTTTTACGAATGCTGTCAACATTAGAAGCGATCAAATGCAAGTAGATATACAGTATGGGAATTCTGTCCTTAATATGCCTCCCTAGAGTGAATGGCTTTTGCCATATCTTGACTTTTAAGTTTAAATATTGTCTATAAGATTTCTCAAAAGTTGCTACTGAGGTATAGGCAGAGGTTCATAGATTACTGCTGAATGAAAAAAATATCCATGTATACATATTTTAATTGTATTCTTTAAAGATGAACACCCTTAAAAATTGAATTATTCTTGAAGACATATAGAACATTTTTAAAGCTGTTTAAACATTAAAGATACCTTGCTACTATAAAAAAGCTATGTATTAACTTCTAATCTTATTTTCTGTAGCTCGAACAAAGGTTACATTTATATGCCAAATGAATTTGAGAAAACTTAATGATGAAAATAATATGTATGAGTTGTTTATCAGCTAGTTAGGACTGTGTCTCCATGAAATATTATATATATTTTTTTTAAGCACTGTTTAACAAAAAATATTTTAACAGATTTATATATGTAATTAGGGTACAGTATATACATTTATTCTTCTGTTGCTATGCACTACATCTGCTGACCAAACAGTTTACGCAACTATTTCTTAGATTACGTGTCAGGAATGTGTCACAAGTGTCCACCTGATACAGTACCAATAAGAAACAGACAATGTGGTCACCCCTTCCACATACTATATATGTTGCAAGCAATTACATATTTCAGTTAGTAGGTTTACTGAAACTAACTTATAAGAAAGCACCACGTAATGACAGCCATCTAGAATCAAAAGCCATTTGAATTGCAATTGTCTGTATCTGCACAAACTAAACTCAAAGATTGTACAATCAAAATTATCTCAAAAAGCTATTTCTACAACAAAAAGAAAAATAATTCAGACATTAGATGAGAGATTCAACATGCTAAAGTAATGCTTACCAGAAGACAGAATTTCTTGGATCTTCTCTTCATTTCAGAATTCAAACCTACATAAAAAAGGAGGAGGGGGGCAGAGAATATGGATACACATCTCCCAGTTTCACTTCACTGTGGCTAACAAAACTAGCAGTTCCCACACACACAGAACAATGTACTTAACAATCTTCCCCCAAGGAGTAAAGATGTCCAAATGAGTAAGAACAACAGTTGATGCACACTGGAACAAAATTACTCATGTATGCTGACTCACAAACCACTACTTCCTTTTGCTAAATTCTTTTCATACCTCAGAGTATGACTGGTCAAGTTCTCATGATCCCACTATCTCAAAGGGCTGCAATATGCTGGAAAGGAGTCTTGACTGATATCTGGGTGGAGAACGGCTTTCAACTGTCTTTCAGGAGACCCTCCCCATCGCCTTCTCTGCCTAGTCAGAAGACTTTAATTGATTTACCTATAAAAGAAAAACCACGGCATGAATGACAAAGAAGATGCATTCGATTTACTGATGTGTTGTGTGATGTAAAGGAACCTCATGTAGGAGCAGTGATGACTGGGCTGCTAAAGGAACCTCATATAGTACATAGCTTTTAATATGCATATTTTTGGTCTCATGTAAAATTCAAATGTGCTATTCGTCATGCTATCCCACTGACACAAAATAAATAAATAAATAATAATAATAGTCAGGAAAACTAAAAACATTCATGATATGTTTCCTTAACATATATTTTTGACAATGGAAGATACATCTGTAGGTTTCATCATGTCAGAGCTCCAGGAACAACCATATTAGTTTAGACGTAATAAGTAATAAGTTGGGAAACTGCTAAAAAAAAATCTCTGGGAAAATCAGTTCCTATAAATAATATCCTTCTGAATATTAACCCCAAGGTTAAGGCTCCTGGGAGGAACAGTAAGGGGGCATGGAGTGTAAGGACAGAAAACAAATTGAAAGCTTAGAGTGCAGAAAAAAATCACTTTGGTGAAAGATGCTTATACAGCTGCTGCTCGATTTTATTGTGCACTGTGTGTCTAAGGTTTGAAGGCTGGTTAAAGGCATGTACATCAATGCAGTTAACTTTCTTATGCTGTATGTATCTTGAATTGTTTGAAGTACAGTTACTGAGGACACAGTTAAAGGTGCTATGCATGTGTCACAATTTAATCTATCGTCTTTTAACTGTAATTATATATATATACACACACACCCACCCTTCGTTATATCGCATAGACAATTACAATTAGATAATTTCACTTAGAATTACTGTTTGTTTTATTTCGTACTGCACATCACCAACTAAAATATACAGAACAATTAAAGGCAAAGCATTAATATCGTACTATTATCATATACACACGCATTGCACAATAACACAAAGCAAATTAAATATCTACTTGCTGGGGCGTGGCTATGGCTTGCTGCTGAAAGGACGCAAAAATCTGCTCTGCTGGTTTAACACTTCTTATCCTTTACAATCCTCCAAGAAAACACGCTATATTCAACTCATTCTGGTCTCTATTGATATACAACTTGATTATCTAACTAAAAATGCCTAAAAATAATAAGTCAAAAAGAGCTGATTTAATAAATGAGAGCGCGATCGAGACGGAGGCCTGTGATCCACCCTCACCATCGACTAGCGATCCCAATGGCGATGCCGATGCTATTCAAGGCCGGGACCACCTATCTGGTAAAATACTGAACGAAATTCGTTTAATGAAAGAAGACTTGTCCTTGAAATTGAACGGCTTGTTAGCGGCGGTGGACTCTATTAAAGGGGACATAAGAGACATTTCCGGGAGGCTGACACAGGCCGAAACTCGAATTAGCGATGCTGAAGACAACATAACTACTCTACAATCGAAAACAGGCCGCGTGGATAAAGACCTGACAGCTCTCATCCTAAAAGTGGACGAATTGGAAAATCGTAATCGCCGATCTAACTTAAGACTAATTGGTCTCCCCGAGGGTACGGAGGGCAGGGATGCAGCACTCTTTTTGGAGACATGGCCGCCGGAGGTTCTGGGCTCAGCAAACTTTCCGTCACCTCTGATTATCGAAAGAGCGCATAGACTGACAGGACCAAAACCCGCTCCAGATGCTCGCCCAAGAGCTCTCATTATGAAGTTTCTCAACTTCAGAGATAAAGAATGAGTGCTGTACATTGCCAGGAACAAGGGCAGGGTGATGTACGAAAATCATCATGTAATGTTTTTCCCGGACCTCTCGGCAGATCTACATAAACAGCGAAGACAATTCGACAGAATTAAACAAGAGCTGAGGGCCATGGATATCCGGTACGGACTTATATTCCCTGCGAAGCTACGTGTTACCTTCAAAGGCCAGACTCGCATTTTTTAATCTCCTTCGGCAGTTGAGGTGTTCCTTAAGAAGATAAAGCTAATAGACGTTTGAAAAATCCTATCAAACTCAATAACGAGGACTCAATATTAAACAAGATACTTTTCTTTCTAGATAAGTACAGTAGTGAGTTATGTCTTTCCCTTTCTCCCCCTTTAGTATTTATTTATTATTATTATTCGTAACATGCTAAGAATATGTTATCTTTTTTTAAATATATTTTCTAAAATCTAGAGGAAGCTACTAGTGGGGATGGAGGGGGTTATTAGGCTTTCGCTGCATACTGTATAGGGGACGTGTTTGAATTATTTGCATTTTGTTTTGTTTCTTTACAGTAACTGCCAGCAGAGCGGGTATTGCGATACCGAACTGGCGCTTAGGGTTAGACTGCTCCTCAGCAAAGTGGATCAGTTTGCATAGCAGCTTTCCCGTGTTTAGTGGGATGGGGGCGGGTCAGATCTATGTGGAGAACAGAAAAAGATCTGTGTGGGTAAAAAGGTCTCATTTGGGGAGACCGACCGGGAAATGTAATAATAGACGGGGGTTTCAATACTTGGGTGTTTGTGCATAGTGACCATTCTTTTATTTACTATTGGACTCGTTTTCAGAACCGTGCGCTTCTTATTGTGCTTCGTAAACAAACTACAACAGAAACTGAGAACTGTGACTCGATCCCAGTTTGGCAAAATCTTGTGCTCCCCATGCATCCACTTCAACGATAAGGTTAATGACTGCTGCATGCAATTTAAAATGCAGTCAGATAGTGTCGGCAAAGTGTGTGTGATCATGGACGTACGAAAGGAGGTATACAACCAATACGGTTTTTATCTGCTTATGTCTATGACTTTTAACCTTCAAGATGTAAAATAAGATGATGTCTCCAAATGCAGGCTTTAAAATAACCTCTTGGAACGTGAGGGGCTTAAATAAACTCTCCAAAATAAAACAGGTACTTACCAGGCTTAAACAATTAAACTCTAAGATAGTGTTTTTGCAATAAACCCATCAAATGCCAGATGAAATAATACAAATTCGAAAAAGATGGCCAGGACAAGTAATATCGGCATCATATTCTACGCATGAAAGAGGAGTTGTGATTCTTATACATAAATCCGTTCCATTTAAAATACACCACTCATCACCCGATCCAGCTGGTAGATATATTATTGTTCAAGGGTCATTGCTTTCCCAAAATATTAATTTAGTAAATATATGGGCCTAATACAGACAACCCCAAATTTTTCAGTAGTTTATTTTTATCTCTCCCATCGCTCCCAGGTCATATTATTATGGGGGGGGGGGGGGGGGGGGACGGACTTTAATTGTACTCTGAATCCACTTCTTGATCGTTCTTTAAATTCAAAGGCATCTTACACGCAAAGTAGGAAAATAATACTGGAATCCATTTCGGATCTTAATTTGTGCGAGGTCTGGAGAAAGATTAATCCAACAAAAAAGGAGTACTCCTGCTATTCAAGCACGCATCAATCTTATTCTCGAATAGCTTATTTTTTAATCTCTAGCGCACTTATTCCCAAAATCTTGGATTGTAAATTTGACTGTATTGTTATATCTGATCATGCACCAATTTCACTATCTTATATTGATTCTAAACTGATCGCTGACCCCCCAAAATGGCGTGTGCACTCAGAGTGGTTTAAAGATTCAGACTTTCTAGGATTTGTAGCAGAACAAATTGATATATATTTTGAAATTAACACAACCCAGACCACGGCCTCAGTTAGATGGGAAGCCTTTAAAGCATTTATCAGAGGACAGATCATTAGTTATACTAGTTCTAAAACTAAAGCTTTTAAACTCAAAATGAGTGAATTAGAAAATAAAATTAAAGCTTTGGAAAGGGAGGTTCTTCTGAATAATACTTCAAAAGCTCAAAAAGACCTTGTTTCCTTGAGATCACAGTACAACAAACTTTCTATTAATAAAGTAATTTCTAGTATGACAAGGCTAAAACAAATGTATTATCAGGGAGAAAAGGCTGGAAAGCTTCTGGCCTGGCGCATTAAAGCTCTACAGTCTGAAAGAGCAATTAATGCAATAGAATTAGAGAATGGCTCTGTGTCAACAGACAAGGGAATTAATAGTACCTTTAAATCCTATTATGAAACTCTATACAAATCAGAGACTAACAGAGACTCGGTAAACCTGCAAAACTTTCTGGGTAATCTTCAGATTCCATCTATTTCTGAAGATCAAACCTCTAATTTAGATAAAGAACTGGAGAAATCTGAAGTAATAAATGCCATATCTAATATGAAAGGTGGTAAAGCTGCTGGTCCTGATGGTCTCCCAATTGACCTATATAAAATATTTAAGGACAAACTAGTGGATCCTCTCTTAGCCATGTATGAGGAATCATTTGAAAATAAACTGCTCCCTGCTTCTTTGAGATGTGCTATGATCACATTAATTCCTAAATCTGGAAAAAAATCCATTAATGTGCGGCTCGTATAGACCAATATCGCTCTTGAACTCGGACACTAAGGTCCTTGCAAAGGTGTTGAGTAGCAGAATGGAATCTTTACTCCCACAATTAATACACAATGATCAGAATGGGTTTATTCAGGGCCAACAGGGATTTCACAATATTAGAAGAGTAATTAATGTTGTTTATGAAAACGCAGGGGCGCCAGACAAAGCTGTTTTGTCGCTGGACGCAGAAAAAGCCTTTGACCGGGTTGAATGGAGTTACTTATTCCATGCACTTTCACGATTTGGATTTGACAATAATTTTCTTCAGTGGATACGGGTTCTCTACTCTGACCCTTTGGCAGAAGTTGTAACAAATAATATAATATCCAGCCCATTTCAACTGTCAAGAGGCACCCGCCAGGGGTGTCCACTCTCACCTTTACTTTTTGTCCTAGCGATTGAACCCTTAGCTATTGCCATACGTAATCATCCGAACATAACAGGTATAAAAATAGGTCACTTAGAACACCGTATAGCACTTTATGCTGATAATGTTATTTTGTTCCTGTCAAATTTATCTGATTCTATTGCTGCCCTGTCAGAACTTGTATCTAATTTTGGAAAATTTTCGGAGTATAAAATAAACAATACTAAATCCTCAATACTATTTTTAAATGAGCAGGAGAGACTCCAACCAAAAATAAAAACTCAATATTTAAACTCCCCAGAGGGCTTTACCTATTTGGGTATAAGGATCACTCCTGAAATAAATAAAATGTTTCTAGCCAACTATAATCCCCTCATTTCATCAATAACTAAATCACTAGACAAATGGTCTGAAATGCCTATCTCCCTGATTGGTCGCATAAATATAATTAAGATGAGCATCCTTCCCAAATTTCTATACCTTTTCCAATCTATTCCCCTATCTCCCCCTCCACTCTTTTTCTCCAAAATGAAAAGCCTATTAGTAAATTTTATTTGGAATAAAAAGCGTTCTAGGCTCTGCTTAACTCTATTATATTTGCCATATGACGGGGGGGGGGGGGGGGGGGGTAACAACTCCCTAATTTACAATGGTATTACTGGGCAGCACAGTTGAGAGCTGCTATGTGCTGGTTTTCATTTAATGAACCTCTGCCCTGGGTATCAATTGAAATGCACTCTGTTTCAAACATGCCTCTATATATGTACCTCTACTCAGCCAAAGTTAAGAAACTGAAGAAACAAACCTCGAACCCTTTTGTCAGGACCACAATCAGTGTTTGGCATGAGGTACAGAAATATATGGGTGAAGAGTCACAGCTGTCACGTTTCACTCCAATCTGGAGGAATGATGATTTTACACCCGGAAAATCTGATTCAGGATTTAAACTTTGGGCCAATAGGGGGATTGAAAAAATTGCTGACTTGTTTAATAATGATATTCTAATGTCCTTTGAAGAGCTAATAGACAAATTTGAAATCCCACGCAAACATTTATTTAAATATCTACAACTCCGTAGTTTTGTTTACTCTAGACAGAGCCACTCCCTTCTCCAGCCTGCATTGTCAACTTTGGAGACCGCCGCCTCTGGTCAGGGACATGGGAGGGGGCAGGTTTCTAAGCTATATAACATACTGGTTGCTAAATCGGAGGAGTCCTCAGAGTCCAGACGAATTGCTTGGAGTGAGGACTTATCTGTAGACATTTCCATAATGGAGTGGAGTGAGATCTGTTCTAAAGCCCAATCCCATACGATTAATACTCAATATAAACTGCTGCAATACAATTGGATTATGAGGACATGTATTACCCCTTCCAAACTCCATCAATTTAATTCAGATATTCCTGATAGCTGTGTGAAATGCGGGCTTGAGAGGGGCACTTTAGTCCATTGTTTGTGGGCTTGTCCTGATATTCAGAGGTTCTGGTGTGAGGTTATTGATTATCTCAAATGATTTCTAAGAGGCTGCCTTTTACCTCTAAACCTTTTTACCTTTTACCTGTATACTGGGTGCTTACCCTGAGGGCTGTAATCTGACTCCCAATGAGAGGAAAATGATTTTTACTCCACGCCAGGCGAATGATTGGCTTGCATTGGAGGGATACGAATAGACCAAGAGTGGGCCGATGGTTTAGGGAACTGTCCTTATGTCTTGCAATGGAAAAATTAACATACATAATAAAGGGGAAATCAGGATGCTTTCAGGATATCTGGGAACCTTTTATACAATTTTTGAGTTGCGGAAATTATGCTGATCCTTTGAGTGAGTAAAGACACATATTACCAGCTATTTATAGAGATCCTGATGTCTGTGTGTTATATTATTCATGTATTGCATTACTTGTGTACTAACTAGAAGCCTGCTAATGTCATGACAGTAGGACCTGTATGATCGCACATAACAGTTGATTTGGAAAAGAAAGTATACTAAGTAGGGTACTTTGGATTGCCCTTCGGTCTAAACGGTCTGAACAGTCTGAATAATGCATGAGTCACTATATAAGAAGTTTTATTTTCCTTGTAACCCATTTTTTTTTTTTCTTTTGGGAGGGTTATATGTTTGTGTGTGTGGGTATGTATGTGTGTATGTATGCATGTGTATATATATGTGTATATGTACGTATGTATATATGTATATACATTTTTTTTTCTTTTTTTATATGTATAATTTTACTATTTTATTTTTCACTTTGACTGTTATTACAGTATCGCTATTCTGATATTTAAGTACTATCGTTTATAACCTTATGTATCTCAATGTTAATGTTATGTATGTATGTGTGTGTGTATATATATATTTCGTTCTGTTTGAGATGTTTAAAAGCAAAAATGTTATAAACACAAGTTTAAAAAATATATATATATATATCTACTTGCTGAAGCAGTTTTTTAAGCAATACACTAGCAAAAGTCACAGGGCAGTGATGTCAGCTCCCTAGCAACAAGCCTCCTATGTTGGGAATGGATTCTTTCATGCAGCGGTTTGGGCATTTGAGAAAGGAGAGGAAGACTCATGAAATGAATTGAGACTTGAGTTGATGAGAAGCAATTACCCTCCGCAGTATGAATTAAAACAGTGTGCTGCTTTCTATGGGTCTCTCGCTATGTCGCGGCCCTCGATATATAGCGGATTTGTATTGGACCCCGACACCCGCGATATATCGAGTGGGTGGTGTATATATATATATATATGTGTGTGTGTGTGTGTGTGTGTGTGTGTGTGTTATTTGCAAGTGCTCATAAATGGCAAACATAATAGTAAATAAGTTCTAGTGAATTCACCTAAATGTCTACAATATTTGTAAAAAAGAAAACTAATTCTCCAAGCAACTGAATAGACACCACAGAATTAGAAATACATTTGAGTATTTGACATGACTGTCCTAGTATGTAGCTTGGCACTTCACTGGATTTTATTTCATAGAATAGAAGTGCTAAAAGAATTGACAGGAAATCAATATCATTTCATTTGGTATAATCATGTGTGTGATATTTTCTTATACTGTATGTTAGGGGGTAGTGCTGCTTACACCCCCACGTGATTACAGGTGAGCCAATTATTCCACAGATAAGTAACCTCCCAGGATTTAACTTGGGGGGGGGGGGGGGGGTGGGGGTAAATATACTGTACAAATGTCTTTAAAACATCATGAAGCAGTCAGCAGACAGTATTAGAATTTATTCAGCTTCGAAATTATAATGGTGAATTTGTTAAATTTAAAGTTGGTATAAAAAATGCACTGAGAAAGAAAAACATTTTCAACCTCTACCACGGTAATCAAGCTTATTATAGAATGAAGTGCTTTTTTCACAGACAGTGTGACTAGCAAGCCTGAGACTGAGATTATTATCTTCGTCAGTTTTTTTTTGCATTTCAGTTTCGCTTATAAATATACATTGATAAATACAAATACCTTTACAACATCTAATTATTTTGAATTTTATGTTACAATAAAATAAAAAAAGAGAAAAAGGAGACATCATAGTCGATTTGGTTACGAATCCTTTTTCAAGGAGAACTTTCTCTGAAAAATTGGAGATTGTTAAAAAAGGGAGATCTACACCACAGATCCCTGAGCTGGCACAGGAAGGGAAAGGATATACTTGGCACTTTCAGAATTAAAATTATGAAAGGTATCTGTGGCTTACAGGTAGCTACCACTTAAGAAAAGGAGGGAGGGGTGGGGGGTGGGGGGGTGGTTGGGGTTGTGACGACTCTGCTACCCCAGCCCATTTTGTCACAGTGTCACGGCACGCCACTGGGCCTTGGCAACAGGAATAAAAGACTACAACCAAAAATAGATGTGGTTAACTAAAACTAAAACATGGACGAAAAAGTAGCAAATACATTGTACTATTTAACAGATTCAGATTCAGACAGCCACACTGTGGAGCTCAACAAGTTCAAGAGCTTCAGCTTAGACAGCTCTGGTGGAGACAATGGGGTTATTCAGATGTTACTGTAAATAACAACATATGATTTGTAAAAATCATTTTCTGACATCTAAAAAACAAGGACAGTCATTTGGACAGGCAACTGTTTTTAGGATGAAGTTAGAAGGAGAATTGCCATCAACATAAACAAGTAACTGAATAGTGCTTTTAGACAATCAGTTCATTCCAGGCAACTGAAAATGATCCAGGCCAAAACATGACGCACATACTATTGTTTTCGAACTTTGATGCATCTGTTTCCATATTGGGTTTAATATAAACACTTGTTTTCCTTGTCAAATGATAACGTGATGATTCAGTGCTTGTTTAAATGACTGTCACAGTAGGTGATTACCGTACAGGAGTCAAACAGACAACATATAAAATGAAAGCAGAAGATCAATTCCATCTGTTTACAGATACTTCAAATGATATGAGTATTATACCTATGAGTATTATGAGTAACTGGTAAATGTCATCATATTGTAATCCACACCTCTCACTTAAATGACTGTATTGCGGTAAAGCAACAGAAAAAAATTACAAGAATAGCATTTGCCAAATATGTCAAGCATGTGATTTTTTAGAAGCAAGTCAAAATAGTAATTGATATTTCACGAAAGTAGTTACTGAAGTTTCACATCAATATTTCAAAGTAATATTTTAGAAGTTACCCTTGTTTTTTCAGTATTTGTTTCATTTGAAGGTTACAGTAGATACTAGTCTCTTTTTTTTGCTGACAATGTACCCGATGGCATGCCTGTAAAAAATACAGTTTAAACAGATCTTTTTAATTAAAAAATATTGAGATCATATTAAAAGGGCATTGGTAGCTCTTGAGATTGATTTTAATCTCCAATAATAAATAGGTATTACTCCTCTATTTGTACCATATTATTAAATATTTCCTATCGAAACCAACTCTGGACTGCAGTTCCTGGGAAATTACAGACAGATTTCAAATGTACCCTTTGTCCCAAGCATTCTTGGCTGTGCAGAGATGTTTAGTATGGTCTGTAATTTCTACGCTTTGAAGCAATGGCATACGGTAATCAAAACCATAGCTACTGAAATGCTACACCATGTTAAAAAACTCTATTGGCTTAACGCTTTAGTGAAATGTATTTTAATCGGGGATTCATACCTAAAGTTTTTCCTTTGGATATTTCACGAAGGTAAATATTTTGTTTCTTTTTGGGTTTATGAACATTTTGGGGCAGTTTAGTATGATTTCAGATAACAAAACAAAACCATATATATATATATATATATATATATATATATATATATATATATATATATATAGTGCCGTGAAAAAGTATTTTCTGCATTTTTGCAGTCTGATTTTCTGCATATTTACACATTTTTCAAATGTGTTAACAACCAGGCCTGATTTGGGCCCGCCCTGCCTAATATAAATCTGACTAACTTTGGCCCTTACCATTAGAGTGAAGTTGTCAGCACACAGGTTCTAGAGGCACATCATGCCACGAACAAAAGAAATTCCTGAAGACCTCCGGAAAAAAGTTGTTGATGCCTATCAGTCTGGAAAGGGTTACAAAGGCATTTCTAAGGCTCTGGGGCTCCACCGAACCACGGTCAGAGCCATATTGTCCAAATGGAGAAAGTCTGGGACAGTAGTGCATCTTCCCAGGAGTGGCCGTCCTGCCAAAATCTCTCCAAGAGCAAGGCGTAAAATCATCCAGAAAGTCACAAAGAACCCTAGAACAACATCCAGGGATCTGCAGGCCTCTCTCGCCTCGGCTAAGGTCAGTGTTCATGACTCCACCATCAGAAAAACACTGGGCAAAAATGGGATTCATGGCAGAGTAGCAAGGCGAAAACCATTGCTCACTAAGAAGAACATGAATGCTTGTCTCAAGTTTGCCAAAAAGCACCTGGATGATCCTCAAGAGTTCTGGAACTCTGTTTTATGGACAGATGAGTCAAAACTGGATCCTTTTGGCCGACATGGGCCCCATTATGTCTGGCGAAAACCAAACACTGCATTCCAAAGTAAGAACCTCACACCAACGGTCAAGTATGGTGGTGGTAGTGTCATGGTTTGGGGATGCTTTGCTGCATCAGGACCTGGACACCTTGCCATCATTGAAGGAACCATGAATTCTGCTCTGTATCAGAGAATTCTACAGGAGAATGTCAGGCCATCCGTCCGTGAGCTGAAGCTGAAGCGCAGCTGGGTCATGCAGCAAGAGAATGATCCAAAATACAAAAGCAAGTCTACATCAGAATGGTTGAAGAACAAGAAATTTAAAGTTTTGGAATGGCCTAGTCAAAGTCCAGACCTAAATCCCATTGAGATGCTGTGGCAGGACCCGTCAAAGGGAGAGCCGCACCAGTCTCCAGTGTCAGTGGGAGAGCCGCACCAGTCTCCAGTGTCAAAGGGAAAGCCGCACCAGTCTCCAGTGTCAAAGGGAAAGCCGCACCAGTCTCCAGTGTCAGAGGGAGAGCCGCACCAGTCTCCAGTGTCAGAGGGAGAGCCGCACCAGTCTCCAGTGTCAGAGGGAGAGCCGCACCAGTCTCCAGTGTCCGCGGGAGAGCCGCACCAGTCTCCAGTGTCAGAGGGAGAGCCGCACCAGTCTCCAGCGTCAGAGGGAGAGCCGCACCAGTCTCCAGCGTCAGTGGGAGAGCCGCACCAGTCTCCAGCGTCAGTGGGAAAGCCGCACCAGTCTCCAGTGTCAGAGGGAGAGCCGCACCAGTCTCCAGTGTCCGCGGGAGAGCCGCACCAGTCTCCAGCGTCAGTGGGAGAGCCGCACCAGTCTCCAGCGTCAGTGGGAGAGCCGCACCAGTCTCCAGCGTCAGTGGGAGAGCCGCACCAGTCTCCAGTGTCAGAGGGAGAGCCGCCCAGTCTCCAGTGTCCGCGGGAGAGCCGCACCAGTCTCCAGCGTCAGTGGGAGAGCCGCACCAGTCTCCAGCGTTAGTGGGAGAGCCGCACCAGTCTCCAGTGTCAGTGGGAAAGCCGCACCAGTCTCCAGTGTCAGAGGGAGAGCCGCACCAGTCTCCAGTGTCAAAGGGAAAGCCGCACCAGTCTCCGCACCAGTCTCCAGTGTCCGCGGGAGAGCCGCACCAGTCTCCAGCGTCAGTGGGAGAGCCGCACCAGTCTCCAGCGTCAGTGGGAGAGCCGCACCAGTCTCCAGTGTCAGTGGGAAAGCCGCACCAGTCTCCAGTGTCAGTGGGAAAGCCGCACCAGTCTCCAGTGTCAGAGGGAGAGCCGCACCAGTCTCCAGCGTCAGTGGGAGAGCCGCACCAGTCTCCAGTGTCAGTGGGAAAGCCGCACCAGTCTCCAGTGTCAGAGGGAGAGCCGCACCAGTCTCCAGTGTCAAAGGGAAAGCCGCACCAGTCTCCAGTGTCAGTGGGAAAGCCGCACCAGTCTCCAGTGTCAGAGGGAGAGCCGCACCAGTCTCCAGCGTCCGCGGGAGAGCCGCACCAGTCTCCAGCGTCAGTGGGAGAGCCGCACCAGTCTCCAGCGTCAGTGGGAGAGCCGCACCAGTCTCCAGTGTCAGTGGGAAAGCCGCACCAGTCTCCAGTGTCAGAGGGAGAGCCGCACCAGTCTCCAGTGTCAAAGGGAAAGCCGCACCAGTCTCCAGTGTCAGTGGGAAAGCCGCACCAGTCTCCAGTGTCAGAGGGAGAGCCGCACCAGTCTCCAGTGTCCGCGGGAGAGCCGCACCAGTCTCCAGCGTCAGTGGGAGAGCCGCACCAGTCTCCAGCGTCAGTGGGAGAGCCGCACCAGTCTCCAGCGTCAGAGGGTCAGCTCCAGCCGTCACCTCCCAAGGGACAGCTCCTGCCCTGTTCTGCACCGCCCGGGGATGCAAAGCCTGCACCGCCCGGGGATGCAAAGCCTGCACTGCCTGGGGTTGCAAAGCCTGCACCGCCCGGCGATGTTTGTTCGTCACTGCCCGTGGATGCTACACAGTCACTGCCCGGGGTTGCCTGTTCCGCACCGTCCAGCGCCACTGCCGGAGAGCCTAACACTGCGGCCACCAGAACTGCAGCCAGGAGGCTGGTTCCCATCACCTGGGGGTCCTTTGCTGCTGACCCCCAGGGTTTATTGCTGCTGCCGTCTGTGGGGGGGGGGGTATGTGAGAATGTGTGGTCGGCAGCTAATAATTTATTGACAAATTGGCTGTCAACCACGCTTACAAGGAAACCTGTGAGGAATGTGGTCGACGGATAAACAAGGTAATTGATAGCCAGTTAATCCCTCGACCACTATATAAACCAGCAGCTTTTGCTGACCGTGTTTGGTTGTGTTGGATTAGAGGAGCAAGGAGACGGGGAGAATGAGAAATATCTAAAGAAGACAATTGGATTTGCACCAGCATGGTTTGTGTTATTTTTTGTGTTCTATTTGTGTTTGTTTGGCCATCGTGCCTTTTTGTTTTGGAAAAGTCTTTTGTTTGTTTGATTTATTATTTAATAAATAAGAGCGCATTTGCATCTCACCCGGCAGTACTTGTGTTGCCTGTACTCTACTTCATTTTCCACTCACAGACAAGCTTCCGTCAGTCCTACTCTAGTCCTTCATTTTACCACTACGACATTGTTTCATTTTAACCATGACAAGCAAAACCTCTTATTTTAAAAGCAAAAAAAGCTTGAAAGTAAGTTCAAAAAAACTTCTGGAAAAAAATCTATTTCAATAATGGACTTATCTGAATGAGAGCAAGGAGCGAGTCGCCTCTCTTGTCTTCAGTCAGGTAGTTTTCCTGCAAATTGTGTTATTTACAAAAAGAAATGTAGTCCAGTAGCCATTGTTGACATTTTCCAGGGCTGTATTATAACGAATACATAATAATGTAATAAATATTAATTTCAAAGAGACATGTTTATGTTATACTGTACTTCATAAATATACGACATACAGCACTTTTAATAACAAAACAGCAAGTTTAGCTAGTATCCCATACTGCAGCTGTGTAAAATTTAACTTCATACTGTAACACAGCAGGGAGGGGGTTAATATACTCCCTGCATAAAACATGTGTATGCACATTCTGTCTAATTGTTTAATTTATTTTATTGTTAATTATCCCCTGCACCTGGTAGTAATTGTAAATTAGAACCAGGTGCAGGGTATTTAAGAGGTGCAGTTAGTCTGCACTTGACTGCTGAGTAGAGGGAGACAGAAGGTGTGCTCTGTTTCTGAGCAGGCAAGACAAAAATAAGTGCTGTGTTGATACTGTGTGTTTTTGTTTATTGACAGGTAAACGGCTTAGCTGTCCTGCGTGTTAGTCAGGGACCTGTTCAAAGTTAAGTTAGACTCTAAGTTTGAGCTAGGTGTTTATTTTGTTTTTGTTTGTTTGTGGTTTTGTTATTAAAAATAGCGCAACCATGCTTAAACTCCATTTCCTGTGTCCTGGGTCATAATTTAAAGGGGCAAACGAACGACCGTGAGTGCCGGCCGGGTTACGATACAATAAAGTATAAAGTACACTGCTCTGTTGTGTCATACAAGCGACTGAGAGCAAACCAAAAATCGAAATTTAAATCCTATTGCATGTGTTGTGTGCATTATTTATTGAAGTGTAATCCTGTATTTTACTTGACTTATGCATGAGTGTATAGTGGTAGCCATGCCCAGCTATTTACCTGTTGCGATACTGTCGCAATAAGATAACGCAAAAATGTTGCATCTTTGCATTCCTGTTTTTTTGCACTACTTTAAATCAGCTGCACTTCATTAGTCCTGCCACCAGGTGGAATAAGAGGACAGAAAAATGCATAAACAAAACAGCAGGAAGGGAAAACAAAAAAGGCATTTTGTCAGTGTTGCTAAACTGCACATGGTTTGGAGTTAATTGTTCACAGTTGAAAACAATAAACCGGGGTATAAGGATTATTTGACAAAATGAATAAACACACATGTACTGTGTGTAAAAGCATGTACTGTGAATAAAATAATATTTTCACCATGAGTGAATTATCAAACAAAACAAAAATATAAATAAATGTAAAAATAACAACACATGAAATCTCCTCATCTTGTACTGGTATCTCTGCAGCTGGTGTCTTTTTTGTTAAACTAAACTGTCTTCCTAATGTAACATGTAGTGTGTCAATAAGGCAAAACGACTTTCATACAATAGTTCAACTAAATAAACAAAATAATAGATAACATAATTAAATACTGTACTCAATTAAAATTCTTACTGTACATTGTCGACTTTTGTCACCCTTGGGAAATGCATTGTTAAGAAACCCATTCATTACTTCTCTGTCTTAAACATGAACACAGCTGCATGGTAAGTGAAAATAAATGATGACTGTGTATTTACAACTACTGTAGGTTGCATAAATTCACACAAAATTAAATATCAGATGAGAAGCGGGATATTTAAAATATGTATATTTTAACAACACATTTTACTATAAGGCATCTCTTAAGCAAAGGGATGCTCAACCTTTTTATATACTTAATAGGCTTCGGCATATTCGAGCTGCTACCACAATCGTACAGTACAGTATAAAAATGACTAATAGTCCAGCAGAATGGTGAAACATGGTGGGTTTTGTGCACAAAATTTTGCACATGTATAGTGTATACAGTTTGACCTACTTATCAATATTAGATATGGACCCAACTGAAATCTTTCAAAATGGCCACTATTTTCAAAATGGCCACCATGCATTTTTTAAGATTCAGACTTTTACAGATGTTTGGTTTGTAAATTACATATTGATTTTTGGTTAAAAATTGCATATAGGTAGGTAATGAACTACTGATTCAAATCTGATATTGAATATATATATATATATATATATATATATATATATATATATATATATATATATATGGTCAATAATTTGTGAGCACTTTCCATATTTCATATAATTACACAGAGAGTAAATAAAAAGCTACAGTGTATCTTTCTTCCACTTTGACTCGCTTGAAAATCTCAAAATCTCACATGCGATCCAATGGCAATTATCCCCTTTAGCATATACCCTTTTTTAACATAATTCATGTACTTGCCTGACCATTGTGACTGATTGATAAACAGTGTTTTTTATTCAGGAACAGAGTTTGTCTTTATGTACAATATTTCAAATGTAATTCTAGAATTGTGTTCTTCCAATGCTTATTCGCATTCACAATGTCCTCGACATTTACACAGTGCTGTACACAACACCTGTGCTCTCACACATTTGCAGTGCCCCCTACATCCCTTATCCACTTTGCATCCACGCTTTAAACATTCGAGGCAGGATTCGGATGCTTGTGGAAATGTAGTCCAAAAAGGCTCCCACATCTGTGTTGGTCCTCTCATCCATCCCCATTCATCTGGGCAAGGCATCTGAGGAGAAGGCACCAATGTCTGTCCCCAACAGTGCTCAGAGCTTCAACAGCTGGTATAACATCTTCAAACACATTCCATGTCTCCCATGCAGTTTTCTTTCCTCTGCTTGCAAAAGCAGATGTCTGGTTACACCCAGTAAAGAGATGAAATGCAAGTAGTGATCTTGCTTTCTCTACCCAATGATTGGGAAATGGCATGTACAGGGAGGTACCTGAAGTGCTTACCAACTCCAAATGCAATCCACAGTTCAATCAGGTGCATCTGCCGGATCACTGCAATGGCTAACACCAACACATCTGTGTCAAATGTGCGTACCATCACTTTTGTGTAGCACCTCTTGTCCTTTACTTGAAATCACCTGCTGCTGTTGCTCACATTTAGTTTGCTGTTTGCTCAGCCAGGTAGTTGAAGAGCTCAGATTTGTTCTCATCAGCTCTGAGGAATGCTTCCCAATGGCCTGGTAGTCTGGTATTAGGCTGGACACGCCTCTGCACACCTTTACCTCATTTGCTGCGTGTCACAGCTTTGAGGCTGTCAGGTCTACTCTGCTCACATGTTGTAGTTGTTTTTTTACATATGGCAGGAAGACCTTTTGGGCATATTCCTGAAATGTCTTGGAGGCACCAGGCTTCAGCATGTTGATAATGGCAGCATCATCAAGAAGCAGAACATCAACAACGAAATTAATCCAAACTGTAATGAATCTTTAGGATGTTTTGCATTGCTATTTGCATAGACCATACGCTAAAGATCCCTTCACAATAGTCATTTTATCAAACACATACTCAACAAATGTATGTTTCTTTGTGAATTTAAATAGCTATCCAGACATATTAAGCACTATATTAATGGAACAAACTTATATAAGAGGCTTGTCCACTCCTTAAACCCCCTCCTTGTGTATGTGTAGGTAAAAAGCCTTTGGGCTCAAGGAGTAGTTATGATGTTTTTAAATCATGTATCAGAGTGACTAACAGCATATGTTATACTAATTGTATGCTTTATAACTAAAAACAGTGATCAGTATGTGATTTGCAAACCAAACATCAGTAAAAGTCTGAATTTTGAGTACGCATGGCAGCCATCTTGAAAATAGCAGCCATTTTGAAAAATTTCAGTTGGGTCCATATCTAATATTGATAAGTAAGTCAAACTCTATACATGTGCAAAATGTGGTGCTTTTAGCATAAAACCCACATTTCTTTCAAAAATCTGCAGAACTGTAACTCAAATGTAAAGCTTTGAGCCTTTGGGATTCACGAGCTTCAGCATATGACACCTTCTGGTGAAACACTGTATTTCAGTAGTAATCTGTAACAAACCAGTTTCTAGTCAGATAACGCCCTCTAGCTTGCAGAAGATGCATGGCAGGTTAACAAAACTGCATATCGTATTGACTTCAGTTTTACAGTAGAGAGTACTGCGTCATATGGCGAGATTTTTATAGCTGGTTTTCACTACCACTGTATATGACAGAAATATCAATAACAATTTGTTAATACAATACTACTGTCAGGGAAATGATTCTCTTTAAATGTTGGGTTTTAAGCATTTTAACTCCAATGCTTCTTTACACCGCTCACTGCTCTATCTTCTCAACAATAAAAACTACACTCATCAACCAACATCTGCAAAAAACTTGAAATCAGGTTTGCTAATATTGTAATAAACATGTACAACAGAGCAGTTTCCTAATTAAAACACAAATAAACATGCTAATTGTGAAATATGTTTTCTCTTAGATAAAATGATGATTCAATTTCATTGTTTATTATTTCCACCTTTACAAAAGTGTATGCTTGTTTACATTCCAACCCTCCCTGTGGGCTTCAGCTACCCAGTAACTGTGTCCCTTCTGTGGCAAGATGGGTAAGATCAATACATTAAACACAGTAGCATTTATCTACTGTACAGGAGGTTTAGTTAAGTGCATTGCAAAAAATATGTTGATTTTAGATCATTTAGCTTCACAGACTGAGAAAAACCTTATGTTTCTCAATGGTCATCCTGCCATGTTTTCATAAAGAAAAAGGGATTTAAATCATAAAGAGGGTATCTGTATAAAACTGGTCCGAGGCATTACACGAGAAGAGAAAGGACAGATACTATGCGCTATATAATATGTGGCTTGTCACCAGTGGCTGTAAATTAAAAACCTACTGCTGGCATTTTAGTTATACTTTTTGATTTTGCTATTTTTGGAAAACATAATTGAATGTGGTCGTTCATTCAAATGCACAACAATATAACATACCTATTCATTTAGGTCAAGCATGAGAATGGCGTGAGTAATAAACACTTAAGGGCCAATGCACACCTAAACAAAAACAATTGAAGCCTATTATGGCAAGGTTTAGGCCCTGCACATGTAAATAGTACAATTTTTTGTTCTGTGTAAATAAAGTTTGTTGAAATGTTTAAGGTTGTATTAAATATGGAATAGCTATTAGAATATCTTTATAACAAGACACATATATAAGGATTAATAATTAACCCTGGCCACTTGTTATAAAAAGTTGGAGAGCCAGTTCTTTGTTCTCTGTAAACCGGAGGTGAAGGACTGTGAATCTGTGGAGAGACTGCAGAACTGTTTGCATATATCCAGCGTGAGTGAACCAACTACGCGACTACCGTGTGTCTAACCAGGGTCATGAGTGCAACTGAGGATCACGGTGTGTATACTGGGATCCTTGGTATTTAAAATAGGTATTTATTTATGGGATTTTAATCCCACCCCAGTCTAATTGAGTATGTGTCAGGGAGAAGGCTCCTGGAGTGGGACCTCCCTTCTAGTAGGAGCAGCACTCAACCACTGTTTTGGCCAGCTTTAGTTTAATTAGCTGTGTTTTACCCACTGTGTTTTATTTTGCCTTTTTCTGTTTACACTCCAGTTTGTGTAGATTGGCCCATGCTCTGCCATCACTGGTATTGGCATGTAGTTGTTTTTGTTTGTAAATAAATCTGTGTGTCTGAGTGGCATGTCAACGCCAAACTCTTGTGTCTCTCCGATCTCTCGTCTGTCGGTGGATACCCACACCCCTATTACACCCCTGTTTCATCTATATACAGAATTCAGATTTTACGGTGTTTGCTTCGCCTGTGGCGTGCATTTGTTAATTTAAATCAATACATTTATTTATTTATTTATTTTCGCTCCGGTGTGCACTGAAATGTGTTGACAAGTTGCATTATTTATCAAAAAAAATCTGAACAGCAGACTCCCTAAACTTATTTTGTCAGCGTATCCCTGTTCTAGTTACCATATTTTAACCCTATATTATAAATCCATCTTTATAGCCTGTTTAAAATTAAACATTCACAGCATTCGATAGCATGGAGATCAAATGTGAAACATGCGCATGAGGCTTGTCTGAGCCACTGGACAAAGTGTTTAACTTTAGGAATTACAATGTGGAGATCAGAATTCAACCACTGTAAAAGATTTGTGAATCATTTGACAGATACTGTATCCTGGTCATGTAGGCTGTTGTGGGATCTATTAGCGCCTACATGCAAATAAGAGCTCTTATCCAAATAATCCCCCTGGGTAAAGACAAGATTGAGAAAATAAATTTGCTCAGAAAAAATATGCCTTTTCACAAACTGGTTTTTGTTTCAAGTTTTATACATGCTGTTGATTTATGTACACTCTGTCAAAAGGGTCAATAAATTCTCCCTGTATATGTCTTATCTGTCACTTTCTTTGGAATGCATTTATATATTTTTTTATAGAGTGTGATGCAGAAGTGGGTAGAGGGTTTCGTGCTCTTGACCTGTTGCATTTGAGGGTATTAGCCCAGGAAAATGGCAGGACAGGGTTGTGATTACAGGAACATCACTGATATTCTTTGTACAAACTCACACACACTACTAAACACAGCATGTGTGATTAACAGACACACAAACGTTATATATGTTTACACTGCTTAGGAAGAATACATTTTCCAAAACAATGGATTGGGAGGCAAAATGTCTTGTCCGACTGAACAAAATAGACTGCTAACCATGTACATATGATAAATAACAAAAACATGTTACATTCTTGATTACTATAGAAATGAGGACCAATATACCGTGCAAGTAACAGAATGCTTTGCAGCCACTCATTTACAGACTACAAACATTACGATTATGTAGTATGCTGTAAATCCCCTTTTTATTTTCAGGCTGTTAATTTGGGCAAACTTTGCAACGTCAATATAATCAGTCTCACTCTCTTTGACATGATCTTATCATTTTACCATATCCTTATGAGGGCTAGTCGTAAATATATTTTTAAAAATATTGGGTGTAACAGTGTACTAACAAGCAAACGTTTTTTTTTTAAAAAGACACTCCCCATTTGTGGTCATGTGGGGTCCAGTTTTGATCTTGTAAAATGATTCAGCAAATCTAATGGCTGCCCCAGCCTCTCCAAATACTGTATTGCATATAGGTCTAACATAGTCATTAACAGTATAACACATTCCACCCCACCATGGACACATTAAAACTGAAAGGCTGGGGAGCTAAACCGAAATTACGGCATCTAATTTAGCGTTTCCTGAAAATCACTAAACAAAACAAGAGAGAGCAGATGTAAACCTACAGAATAAATCTATGCACACAAACTACTTACCTTCACAAGACTACACGGTCTGTGAGAATGTCTGTCATAATTAACACAGAAATGCAGGTTAGCATCTGAAATCCATTCCGACATGACAGTACCAGTCACATATTTTTTGTAGTCTGTTACTTAACTGCATCTTTAACCTGAGGAAATAAAAAAGAAAAAATATCACATACAAATTTGAACTGTATGTCAACGTAATGCTGAAATTCAAAACTAGAGCCATCAGAGCTTTCACAAAACGTGAATTACTATGATGACCTACAGTCACCTTACGCAGATGTAAAATTGTAAAAAAAAACATAAACCCCAGATTCTGATTCTCACAATAATGTCTGCAAAAGAGATCGTCATTAGCAACTTTTATAACAATTGTCTAACCGATTCTTAAAGAGTAAGTAGCGGGGTTCTGAAAAATATAGCGTTATACGTCCCCATGTGCTACAACTTTTTAAATAATGTACCTGTCATTTTTCTTTTTATTGTTAACATCCTAACAACTTTTTACACTTATAACTTTAAAGTCTGTTTCAAAGCTCTTTTCAAAATGTTCACTCCAGTGCACTGGGGTTTGAGATCTACAGGAAGAGAGAGAAAAAAAAGGGATTTTCTGGCTTTTCTGTTCTGTACCACGTCATGGATTGTTATTGCTGTGTTACCTGTTTGACAGTGTAGACAATAATCCTTGCACTATCAGTGCACTAGAGCGGCCATTTTGAAAAGAGCTTTGAAACAGACTTTAAAGTTATAAGTGTAAAAAGTTGTCAGGATATACTATATTTTTCGGAACCCCACTAACTGTTTAAGACAATGTATATTTGACCTGTTCTTAGAAAACCAAGTCAAAAAATGAAATATCCTATCCACTCTACCAAAAATAATGTGTGATCAAAAAATGTTGAAACCATCTGAATACATTCAATTCATTCATGATTTTGTTTTCAAAATGTGATGATCGTGTATTATTTACGTGATGTGAATAGGGTAAAGGGATTATATTTGTCCTGCTGCCAGTCCTGTTTTTATTTAGTCACTACCTGAAATGGTTTCTGTCATATGAAGCTTTTTAAAACACCTGTCATGAAAGTTAAGTTGATTGAGAAAAATCAGCTGTGTAGGAAACCAATATTGTTTGGTCTATCATCTGGGAAACCAAAAAATCACTGACCCTATTATAACAGCCACCTTAAGGGTCTCAGGTCAAAGTGAACGGTGCCAATAGATTTTGCTTAAGGAGTTCCCATAACACATTTGCAAAGCACAACTCAGTTTTCAAGCAGGTCCGCACATGTAGCATGTAGCCTGAAACCTTCAAAATGAGGTATTGTTTTAAAGCTATTTGATAGCTGCTTGCTGTTATTTTAATGCTATATTTTCTGGTCACTGCATTTTAGCTTGAGGTTGCATGAAGAAACTCAGTCGACAATGATCTGGGAGTGGTGTGGCTTCATAGTTACACAGTAGAACAACAAGCTTTCCAAATTTTACAATAAACAGGTAACGAATTTCCTTCTGGGGTTGAATTACAATTTGAGTCAATTGCAAGATGTAGGGCTTGTTCTGCAGCCCGTGGCTGTACATGTAGCCCAGTGTAACCACTGAGCTCATCACACCCTAAACCTGCCCTATATTGCAGTCTTGCAACTGAAACCTACCAAATCCAGGAGGAGTCATTTCAATATACCAAACAATGGTATTATTCATATTAACACTAATCTCTTGCCAAGAAACCGTACTATAAAAATGTATCACTTCTTACTGCATAACATCTGTTGGTGATTATTATCTGTCCTACGCTAGATATTTTTACCACTCAAGTTGTTTTTGGTGGTGCCATTTACTCATATAGTACAGTATTTTCTTTTCTGCATAACAAAACAACTCTCAAAGTGTAATCAAGAGGGTGTATTCAATGCATAGGTACTGCTGGTATTTGAATCATTAAATGAAAGACCCTTTTTGAAAACCAACCATGGTCACTGTGGCCCTCTTTTTAATAAGTTAATACGTTTTTATGTTATGGTTGGTCCTATGGTAAACTTAGTATACTTCTAACTAGTATTGGGACTATATGTATAACTTTGAAATAAGCTGTTTATCGAAAGAAAATATTTCATTAAATATGTCAGAACTTCAGCAGAGTGCTGTTTTATTATATTATTTTAACCCCTTCTCTGCTGAGGCCCTTGTAACACTCTGGAACTACATCAATGTTTTTTACAGAAAAATTATCATATGCTACCTTCCAGATACCCAAGTAAACTATATATATATATATATATATATATATATATATATATATATATATATATATATATATATATATCTTGTCACATTCTCAAGTTTTCTTTGGTGCCACGTTTTTGTGGATTGTTGGTCATGTGACCACAAAATACAGCTATTATTGTAAATAAAATGCTACTTTTTAATGTATTATACTTATCACACTTAGTCCCTAAAATCTTAATGTTTTAAGTGCTAGACTGACACCAGGCCACTTCGACATTTCCACTTCGAATTATGCGGCATTGGCATAAGTACACATTTGTTGAATCTGCACAAAATACAGATTTTAACATAACATCACTCTTCAATGGTTTGTTACCCATAATCTTTTCACAATCTGATGTAATGTCACCATGTGCAGTAAAAATCACTTATTTTTCACAATATTTGAACCTGTGAGCATGACAGCTTCCACTGTTGAAAAGACAGTGGCTTTATATTGCCCTGAGTGTCCCGAGTTCAAAGATACTAAATATGTGTACTGGAACTCCTACATTGTGGATGGTGGTGAGGAGGTACACATCTTTTTTTTGTCAGTGTATTTAACTGCCAGCAGTTCCTCACAGCACTGGTTTCACCACATCTCTGTTTGTTGGCTACCAATTGACGTGGAAATCCCTTACTGTTGGGTCTTATTGTACCACAGACATTGTATCTGATGTGTACAAGGCTCTAAACAGAGGGATCTCTGTGGAGATGTTATCAACATACAAATGATATTCAGGATTTAGCAGGGTAAAAACAAGATCCCACACACTTTTGTCAGTGGTCTGCAGCATGAGGGGCAGCCAGGTGGCTCAATCTAAGAGTCTTTCACAGTTGTACATTTTAATCCCATAATGGGCACACTTCATGGTAATGTAGTGCTTTAAGAGACCTCTGCCTTTGAACAGCAGGAGGGACTCATCCACAGATATATTTTGGCCAGGTGTATACATGCGTTGATGTGGTAAACTTACTTTCTAATCACCCCATATATATATATATATATATATATATATATATATATATATATATATATATACAGTGCCTTGCATAAGTATTCAACCCCCTTGGACTTTTCCACATTTTGTAGTGTTACAACCTGGAATTAAAATTGATTTAATTAGGATTTTTTGTCACTGATTGTGACAGGAATGGCTGAGTGGGTGGCGTCAGACCAGAAACAGGAACACAAACGACAGAGATTTGGATTTTGGTTAAGCTGAGCGCGTGATTGCGCTCAGCATTTAATACAGAAAATAAACGGCTTGCAACAAAACACAGGACAAGGCACTTGAGCCAAAATAAACAGACAAACAAAACGAACTACACAGACAAACACGGTGAGCTTCTTTTACTATTATTACTTTTACAATACCCTCCGTCTCCTAACCCGTTCTCCACTCACCGAACACCAACCCCCAGTGAGTGAAAACATGCAGCTTTTATGCAGTTGTACCGAGATTCGATTGCTAGTCAATCATTCAATTGGAATCTCGGTACAACTGCACGTGAATTAATTAAACTGCAATTCCCCGTGCTCACATATTACTTTTTACTTGCACGTGATGTGATGTGCCATCCCCGTGCCTAAATACAAATATACAATTTACACACACGTGAAACACAGACCGCTTATATCCCGTGTACCAATGCCTATACACCAACATTTACACACAACACGTAACATATAACATACACAGGGGGGGCACTTTGCCACATATACCCCCCCTTGTGCAACGCACACATGGCCTCAATGGCCACCTCCCCCCTCAGTCCCAAAGTCCCGGAAGAGGGGGAAGCAAGTTGTTTCTGGGGGTGGCCATGGTGGAATGTCTGGCACCCCCCAATTCTTCGTGGCTGGCAGCTCCCTCTTCCGGTGCTTCAGCCACACTATCTGCTGCCGCGAAAGTGCAGCTGGGGGAGCTGGTCTCCTGACCTCCCCCTCTTTCTTTATGGCCGGCAGCTCCCCTTCATGGAGCTCCGGCCACAGTGTAGCGACCCGAGGCAAAGCAGAGGCCCCGGCGACCCCAGGCGAAGCAGGACCCTCGATGACCTCAGGCGAAGCAGGATCCCTGGCGACCCCAGGCGAAGCAGGATCCCTGGCGACCCCAGGCGACGGCAGCAGCAGCGGACCCTCGGGAGGTGGAGGCAGAGGCAGCTCCTGCTCCTCTCCCTCGGGTGGTAGTGGTGGTGGAGGCAGAGGCAGCTCCTGCTCCTCTCCCTCGGGTGGTGGAGGCAGAGACAGCTCCTGCTCCTCTCCCTCGGGTGGTGGTAGTGGAGGCAGAGGCAGCTCCTGCTCCTCTCCCTCGGGTGGTGGTGGAGGCAGAGGCAGCTCCTGCTCCTCTCCCTCGGGTGGTGGTGGTGGAGGCAGAGGCAGCTCCTGCTCCTCTCCCTCAGGTGGTGGAGGCAGAGGCAGCTCCTGCTCCTCTCCCTCGGGTGGTGGAGGCAGAGGCAGCTCCTGCTCCTCTCCCTCGGGTGGTGGAGGCAGAGGCAGCTCCTGCTCCTCTCCCTCGGGTGGTGGTGGAGGCAGAGGCAGCTCCTGCTCCTCTCCCTCGGGTGGTGGTGGAGGCAGAGGCAGCTCCTGCTCCTCTCCCTCGGGTGGTGGTGGAGGCAGAGGCAGCTCCTGCTCCTCTCCCTCAGGTGGTGGAGGCAGAGGCAGCTCCTGCTCCTCTGCCTCAGGTGGTGGAGGCAGAGGCAGCTCCTGCTCCTCTCCCTCGGGTGGTGGTGGTGGCGCTGCCGGCTCCTCCGACAGCGGGGGTAGGGCTGGTGGCGCTGCCGGCTCCTCCGACAGCGGGGGTAGGGCTGGTGGCGGGCGTCTCCGCTGGGCTCCCTTCAGCAGCAAAAACAGCGGCTGCTGTGGAGCCTGAGCTTCACGCCCTCGTCCCTCCCAAAAAAAAATAGGGGTTTGGGCCTTCAGCTCCTCCCCTCCGGACACAGGACGCACCGGCTCCTCCCCTCCGGGCCGTGGACGCACCGACTCCTCCCTCTCGGGCCGTGGACGCACCGACTCCTCCCTCTCGGGCCGTGGACGCACCGACTCCTCCCTCTCGGGCCGTGGACGCACCGACTCCTCCCTCTCGGGCCGTGGACGCACCGACTCCTCCCTCTCGGGCCGTGGACGTTCGGGCTCCTCCCACTCGGGCTGTGGACGTTCGGGCTCCTCCCACTCGGGCTGTGGACGTTCGGGCTCCTCCCACTCGGGCTGTGGACGTTCGGGCTCCTCCCACTCGGGCTGTGGACGCTCGGGCTCCTCCCACTCGGGCTGTGGACGCTCGGGCTCCTCCCGCTCAGGCATAGGACGTGGCAGCAAGGCCTCCTCTTCTTCATCCTGCATGGGGCATAGGGCCAACGTGTGCCCATATGCCCCACAGCCAGGGCACCACTCCCCCCATCCCAGTCTTTGGGCCATTGCCTGTAGGGTCCTGTGGACGGAGCAGGGTATGGTGGTGTGGCTAGTTTGGCCACAGTCGAAACACCACAGCCCTGCTTCCGCCTTTCTCCCTTTGCCATCCTGTGCTCTTCTCCAGCCTCTTCTCCCCATTTCTTCTCCTTTTGTCTTTTTTTTTTTTTTTTTTTCCAAAAAAAAAACTGCGGTTCCTGCTCTGGCCTGAGCCCTGGAGGCGCTGTTGTCCCACTTCTGACACCACGTGTGACAGGAATGGCTGAGTGGGTGGCGTCAGACCAGAAACAGGAACACAAATGACAGAGATTTGGATTTTGGTTAAGCTGAGCGCGTGATTGCGCTCAGCATTTAATACAAAAAATAAACGGCTTGCAACAAAACACAGGACAAGGCACTTGAGCCAAAATAAACAGACAAACAAAACGAACTACACAGACAAACACGGTGAGCTTCTTTTACTATTATTACTTTTACAATACCCTCCGTCTCCTAACCCGTTCTCCACTCACCGAACACCAACCCCCAGTGAGTGAAAACATGCAGCTTTTATGCAGTTGTACCGAGATTCGATTGCTAGTCAATCATTCAATTGGAATCTCGGTACAACTGCACGTGAATTAATTAAACTGCAATTCCCCGTGCTCACATATTACTTTTTACTTGCACGTGATGTGATGTGCCATCCCCGTGCCTAAATACAAATATACAATTTACACACACGTGAAACACAGACCGCTTATATCCCGTGTACCAATGCCTATACACCAACATTTACACACAACACGTAACATATAACATACACAGGGGGGGCACTTTGCCACACTGATCTACACAAAATAGCCCATAATATCAAAGTGGGGAAAAAAATCTATATATTTTTCAAAATTATTTACAAATAAAAAACTGAAAAGTCTTGATTGCATAAATATTCACCCCCTTTGCTGTGACACCCCTAAATAAGCTCTGGTGCAACCAATTGCCTTCAGAAGTCACATAATTAGTTGAATGGAGTCCACCTGTGTGCAATTAAAGTGTCACATGATCTCAGATTAAATACACCTGTTTCTGGAAGGCCCCAGAGTTTGTTAGAGAGCATATCTAAACAAACAGCATCATGAAGACCAAGGAGCTATCAAAACAAGTCCGGGATACAGTTCTGGAGAAGCACCAATCAGGGCTGAGTTATAAAAAAATATCCCAAACTTTGAACATCCCCCGGAGCACCGTTAAATCCATTATTAAAAAATGGAAAGAATATGGCACAACCGTGACTCTGCCTAGAGAAGGCCGTCCACCAAAACTCAGTGACCAGGTAAGGAGGACATTAGTCAGAGAAGCAACCAAGAGGCCAATGGTAACACTGAAGGAGCTGGAGAGATCCACAGCTGAGATTGCAGAAACCGTCCATGGGACAACTATAACCCGGACGCTCCACAAAGATGGGCTTTATGGAAGAGTGGCAAGAAGAAAGCCATTGCTGAAAAGAACCCATATAAAAATGCGTTTGGATTTTGCCAAAAGGCACGTGGGAGACGTGCAAAAGCAAACATGTGGAAAAAGGTTCTCTGGTCTGATGAGAGCAAAATTAAACTTTTTGGCCTTAGTGCAAAACGCTATGTGTGGCGCAAAGCAAACACTGCTCATCACCCTGAGAACACCATCCCCACGGTGAAGCATGGTGGTGGCAGCATCATGCTATGGGGATGCTTTTCATCTGCAGGGACTGGGAAACTGGTCAGGATTGAGGGCAAGATGGATGGAGCCAAATACAGGGAAATCCTAGAGGAAAACCTGTTTCAGCCTGCAAGAAACCTGGGATTGGGGCGGATGTTCACCTTCCAGCAGGACAATGACCCTAAACACACAGCCAAAGCTACACTGGAGTGGTTTAAAAACAAGAACCTGAATGTCTTAGAATGGCCCAGTCAAAGCCCAGACCTCAATCCGATTGAGAATCCGTGGCAAAACTTGAAAATTGCTGTTCTCCAATGGTCCCCATCCAACTTGACGGAGCTTGAGCAATTTTGCAAAGAAGAATGGGCAAAAATTGCAGGATCCAGATGTGCAAAGCTGGTAGAGACTTACCCAAAAAGACTCACAGCTGTAATTGCTGCCAAAGGTGCTTCTACCAAGTATTGACTCAGGGGGGTGAATACTTATGCAACCAACAAATGTCTTTTTTTTTGTTTAATTAACTTTTGTGTCACAATAAAACATATTTTGCACCTTCAAAGTGTTAAGTATGTTGTGTAAATCAAATGGTAAAAATCCCAATTAAATCCATTTTAATTCCAGGTTGTAACACTACAAAATGTGGAAAAGTCCAAGGGGGATGAATACTTATGCAAGGCACTGTATATATATATATATATATATATATATATATATATATATATATATATATATATATATATATATACATACTCTATATTTAGAGTTTAGAATTTAAGAGTCCCTACTGCAATACAAAAGTACAAAAATCTTTGAGCCAAACATACAGTTGGCTTACCAAAAAAGTTTCTGCAGGGACATTCATAGTTACACTCTCAACATTGTCTTCTTTAAAAGAATTCAAAACTCCTGCTGGTTTATATTCATCAAAATATTATTTATTTGTTTAGAAACATGGTAGTAAAACAAACAAGGCGTTTTGACACCTAACTTGTCTTCATCAGGTTCACATTGGTTAGGTGTCGAAACACGTTGTTTATTTGTTTGTTTTACTACCATCCCCCACCCCAGTCTGCGGCAGGTAAAATGCAGCGGCTTCACCTCCACCACTCTTGCTTTGAGGACAGGTGTTACGGAACTAATTTATATCCCTCCCCTTTCTTGCGGTTTCATTGCTCTCAATAAAATAACCTGTGCTTAATAGGGCAAAATTGGAAAATGTTAGGTTATTATCATAACCCTAGTTCCCTGAAATAGCAGGAGCGTGAAAATTAAGCAGGATTTCGCTATAGAGAATGCCTGCATCTCACTCACCCGATTTGCAGAAGTGACAGCAAGCAAGAAAGCCGCTTTAAATTATAAAAAAAATCAGCTCAGCTGAATGCAGGGACTCAAATGGAGGCTTCATGAGCATTAAGCACCACTTTTAATCTCCAGCGAGGTACAATGTCCTTCATAGGCGGCTGAAGCCACAAGCACCTTTCAAAAATTGCCCTGCCAGGAAATGAACTCCTGGGGAGTCAATCTTAACATGGAAAGCTGAAATAACTGCCAGATAGACTTTTAATGTGGCGGGGGATTTCCCCTCTTCAAATAGGTCCTGCAAAAACTGCAGTATTACTGCCATGGGACAAGTCATGGGGTTGAACCCACGAGGCAGACACCATGTCTGAAAGACGACCCACTTGTACCTGTACTGGGAACGCGTGGACGCTGCTCTGGCATTTTGTAGGATGTCAATAACCTGCTGGACAGACCCAGACAGCTCAAATGCAGCCGTTCAGGGGCCAGACCGGAGTCCACTCTGGTGGTTGATGTATGACACCACTGTTGTGTTGTCTGTACGGACCAGTACATGTCTGCCCTGAACCTCTTGCAAAAAATTCTGTAAGGCCAGGTAAACTGCCTGCAGCTCTAAAACATTGATGTGGAGACCCTGCCAAGAGGGGTTCCACACACCTTGCACACCCCAGCCATTCCACACAGAGCCCCAGCCCAGGCTGCACATGTCCGTGGTGACGACCTCCCTTCTGGCAACATTGCCCAGCGCCATGCCTAGGTGTAGATGGGCCGGCTGTTTCCACCAAGAGAGTGCCTTAGACAGTGTGGGCTGAAAAACCCTGTTGTTGGGCTAGGCCTGCAGAGGGTGTATGTGCAGCAGACCCAATGGAAGGGTCTGGGAAGCTGCTGCCATCAGGCACAGAAGTTTCTGGAACATTACTACTGTGAGCGCTCCAAACAGGCGGCTATTGTCTGCACTCTGCAGTCCACCAGAGTGGCCAGCATGGACCCGGAGTCCAAGCACACTGCTAGATAGGAGGATCTCTGGGAAGGTGTGATCTGGCTCATCGCATTATTCACTGTAAGGCCCAACCACTGAAGATGGCCAGTGACAAGTCCCGTGTGGGCCTCTGCCTGTGCTGGAGACTGGGCACAAATTTACCAGTAGTCCAGAAAATTGACTACTCTGATGATTTTGAGTCTCAATGGGGTCAATATAGCTTCCATGCACTTTGAGAAGGCACGTGGAGCTAGTGAGAGGCCAAATGGCAAGACACTGAACTTGTACACTATCAGGGAAGGTATCGAATCGGAACCGCTTCGGTTCGGTACCGGTTTGGTGACTTTAGCACTGGGTCAGTACAGGGATGGAACCAGGATGTTGCCGGTACGGTACAGACAAGCATTCTACACATAATATATTATTATTATTTACACTACATTTCTCAGGCAGAATGACTGTGCCACCCTGAGTGTGACGGTGCAAAAAAAAAAAAGATGTGCATAATCTAATCTCTCTGCACAGATCAGTGACCATCAGGACTGATGCTAAACAAAAGCCAAAGACTGTTGCATTTTACAACACAATGAAGTATGGTGTGGATATACTGGATCAAATGGCACGGCTGTATTCTGTCAAAGGTGGTACTCGCAGGTGGCCTGTGGCTGTTTTTTATAATGTTTTGGACCTGGCAGCCATCAACGACTTTATGTTGCAGCTAGCCCTGGAGCTACGGCAGAAACATTTTGATAAGAGACACGAAAGCCGGCTGGCAAATGCCCCTCAACCTTCAGCCAGCGCTGCGCCCACTGGCACATGGAATAAAAGACAATGCCAGATTGCTAAATGCAATAAAAACCTGTTGTGAAAAGGCAGTCTGTGGCAAATGCACTGGCACAGTTTGTAGATTGTACTTAGAAAGCTGTAATAGAACTCTGAACAGACAGAAAGAGCCTTTGAACTCTGTTTCACTCAAAGCGGTTTCACGTTGCATAAGTTCTGTTATATTTTTGTTTTATGCTATTTTTATAACTAGTTATTTATGTTTTATAATTTTAGATGTGAATACAGCTTTTTACACGTGTTTACACAGAAGTTTATTGCATAAAGTTTATTTTATTACAGTTTTTCATGTTTATGTATATGTGCTCTTTTTGAAAAAAATAAGAAAAAAGTTTAATTTTCAATGTAAATATGGTGTTTCTGCTCTGAAAATGTTATGTATGATGTTCACGAATAAAAATATTAAGTTGTATCCGATTGTTTGTTTTTCATTTTTACATGCTGTCACTTCGGTGGCCTCCAGACCTTGCATTTTTAAAATTGTATCCCCGATCTTCTCAAGAGGCAATGGACACATTCAAATGCTTCCCGGCTAAAGTAAAATAAAGAAGAAGAAAAAAATCACTAGCTATATGTCCACAGCGGTACAAACAACATTGGAAGAGACAGACCAAAATCCCTGCAAAACAAATTCAGAGAGCTAGGAATTAAATTTAAAGACAACACCAAAAACTGTAGTATTTTCTGGGATACTGCCGGCACCTTGCAAAGGACCATATGGACAGCTGGAAATAAATAATCTAAAACACATGGCTGAAATCGTGGTGCACACAGGAAGGCTTCACCTTCCTTGAACACTGGACCACATTCTACAACAAGGACTATCTATATAGGCGGGACGGACTACACTTAAATAAAAATTGAACCAATCAACTCGGAAAAAGGTTCCTCGAGGAGGTTAAGAAGCATTTAAACTAGAAAGGAAGGGGGGAGAAATCAACAAAAAAAAACAGAAGGGAGACTACATCAAAACTTAAATGTATTTATCTAAATGCTAGAAGTCTCAAAAATAAAATGTTAGAACTTGAAGCTACAGCAGTAACAAATAACTACGATGTGATTGGAGTTACAGAAACTTGGTTATCCAAGAGTGATGGAGACAAATATAATATTAGTGGGTACACATTGTATAGGAAAGGAAAGGACAGAAGAGGCGGAGGGGTAGCGCTATGCATCAAAAATAGTCTTGAAGCCCAGGAGGTAAATTTGTAAGAAAAAAACAATGCAGAATCAATATGGGTCAGAATAATGGACAAAAATTCAAAGGGCATAATAATAGGGGCATGCTATAGACCTGCCAAATTCAGGCACTGAGCAAAATAATCTGTTATACAATGACATTAGAAATGCGTGCAGCAAAGGAGAAGCCATATTAATGGGGGATTTCAACTTCCCCCATATACAATGGGAAACCCAGTGGGGAGCATGACAGATGAGACTGAAATGGTAAAAATGACAAATGACTGCTTCCTAAAGAACCATTGGCAAACTCAGATCACAACATGGTCTCATTTGAAGTGCTTTTTAAAACCCCAAAAGCCAAACTATGAAGGAATGAAACAGAGACTAACAGAAGTAGAATGGAGTAAAATAGAGAAAACATCCACTGAAAAAGGATGGCTATTTTTAAAAAATGTAGTACTAGAGGCGTAAAAAAATACATCCCAAAAGTAGACCAATCAAAATCTAAAACAAATTGGCCAAAATGGTTTAAGAGATCAATTAAAAAAGAATTCAGTGAAAAAAGGCACTTTACAGAACATCTAAAAGGAACCAGTGGCAACGCGTGGGGGGGGGGGGCACGTCTGGTCACGTGCCCCCCCAGATTTCTGCAAGGCAGTGGCTAAGACACTGCGTTACAGGAAAGAAAAAAGTGCAGAAAATATATTTTTTTTTTGGTGGCCTCAATACGCTCCAATCAGTACCGCTTTCAATTAGTATACACATGAACCGCCACTCACAACTGACCAATGACATGCTTGCTGTCTGCCAAAGCGCGCGTTTCAAATTTCTGTTTGTGATTGGGCTACTTACTGTCATTCATGAGCGATCCAACCTTGAACTCTTCTGACAATGCAGAGATCCAACTTTGAACTCTTCGGAAAATGCACACAGCTTTTACACTTTACAGTCCAAACGGAAGCGCAACGTGATGTGATACTGAGTGAGAGTTGTGAAGTATGGCCTGACAGCGGTAGGGGAAAGGAAAAAATAGTAGAAAAATTAGCTATTTGTTTTGGTCGCCCTAATTTGTCAAAACGGCAGAAAACTGTTGATGAAGCGTCTGAAGACAACAAGCTAACAGCTACCACCGGCAGTCCTGCGCCAGTCAAACGGTAATTAAATTAGTGAGGATTTATGAGATTAAATAAAATGGTTTGCTTTGCTTTGAACACAAAATTTTAGTTAACAAAAATGAACAACCATAAGTACGAATGAAATTATATATAATTTTTTTTTTATTTATTATCATAATGTGAAATTGAATTCTGATGCGCATGTGTGGCAAAGTGGTAAGTGGTAGCAGGTGTATAGCACGTGCAGTGCGGATACAGTAATTCCAAGAACACACAGACAACAAAGTACGGGTGAAAAAGATTGATTTAATGGTGTATAATCCAATGGTCTGTTGACCTGCCAGTAAATAATAAAGAGCTGGCAATACACAACAATGTGTATTGCACAGTAATGAAACAAAGGGTTGCAGTCCCGCAAATAATAGACACGGTACAAACACACACAATTAGACACACACGATCACTGTTCCAAAGTGAGTGCTCTCAGTGCTTGTGGTGAAGTACAGTATAATACGTGCTATTAGTGAAACAAGTGCTGATAACAATGTTTATTCGTGACGGTAGTGCAGTGATGATCCGGTTTTGTGCTGGCCCTTGGCGACAGCTCCGGATCTGTGTTTAGCCGTCTAGTGATAACAAGCACAGACAATTACTAAACAGACAAACAAACAAAACACTCACAAACTCCTTTCGTTAATTATTTTGGGCAATCTCCTGGTCCTTCCAGTTTCCTCATAGCAAAAACCCAAGCGAAGGAAAAGATTTACAATTCTCCAGCCCCTTTTATGCGATTATGCATGACCCCTTGGTAAACGATTGCAGCTGATTCTAATGCCTGCAGCTGCTACCTCGTTTACCTTCCAGGTCAATACATTCCCACACTGGAGTCTCGTCTTTTTCCAGGCTGATTGACTTCCCGACCCAGGGAATGAACTGTCAGGACAACCTGTCCAAAGCCTTTCCCTTTCGCTACTTCGTATCCTCACAGGTCGAGAGGGAGATTTACAACCAAAACTCATTATATTTCCGTCACAGCATGTTAAAAGTTAAAGTCCTTTGCTTTGTATTTCTTTTTTTGTTTTAAATCAGAAGTGTTCTAAACTGAATCGTTTTTTTTAAACTATTTTTCACAACAGTGTATTTCGTTAAAAAAAAGATTGTTCATTATTTTTCAAAAATAAAACGTCAATGCACGAATAAGAAATCAGGTTGCCAATTCCACCAGTGTGATTACTCACCTTAAAAAAGTTACCATTTCCATCCCCTCCCAAAAAAAATCCTGGCTACGCCGCTGCTGCCAGGGTTTATTATTCAAACTCAATTATATATATATACACAGTATGTATATATATATATATATATATATATATATATATATATATATATATATATATATATATATACATATACTGTGTGTATATATATGTTCTATTTTTGGACTTTTTCAATTTTATTTTGCTGTACAACAATACTTACATACAATAGAAACATCTTAATTGCAAGCATAAACTGCACTGTAGCCATCTGTAAATAAAACATGCAATATGCAACAAATCACAGTACTGAGGAACAATGCTCTCAATGTAGTTTTCAATCCGTACAGGACTCGTGCATGTGTTTGAATTCACTGCTGCTAAAGCCATGGTGTTGTCTCTCGATGCAAGTGCAATAGAGGCAATAACTGCAGATTTCCTGCACAATCTTCCATAAATTCATCCAAAAACAATGCTAGTGTTGCGTTTTCCGCCATGTTGAAAGTTATCTCTTCATAAAACACAGTGTTCAATAACAGCTAACCTATGTTACATAGCGCCACGGCAGAGCGCTCTGCCTATTGAACGCATGAGTGACACGCAAGAAAAACATGTTACTTTGTTATTTTCAAAGTCGTCTGCTGCGATTCAGCTTTGTGCATTGGTCGTTGACATCCACATCGTTCATAAGCTCGGTGTACTCCTGAAACACGTTTGGTGCAGTGAGTTCAACAAAACTTCCGTTCTTTTTCTTCTGCATTTTATAGTGACAACCTCCGATGGATCTTGGGTGGTACTCAAAAAAAAAAAAGTTTAACAACATGACAGAACCGTTGTGTATCTTTTGTGTACAATACAAAAATCCTACCATATGTCACCAATAGAAAAACGGGGTGGGGTTATGAAGTCTTCAAAAAGGCCTTGAAAGTAGGAAAGCGCTAAGGTTCCTTTCTCTCCTGGGCTGGTTCATGTGACTATCTCACCAGGATCACTGGTTTCATCACTAGCTGTGCTCCTATTGGAACTATTCTCATCTATAAAAGGGGTGCTGATATCCTGCAAACTGTGGTTTGCATCCTATTGCTGGATTTTACTCATCAGACTTCACTGGCTTCATAAGAAGTACTGATCAGTGCAAGAACCCTGACCCCTGCCGTTGTCACCTTGGTCCAGCCACAGGTACAAACTTGAGTACCACATCTTGTCCCAGAGCTCTTGCTGCAGACACAGCGGGAGAAAGGCGAGCGGGGGGAAGGCGTATAACAGATGCCTCGGCCACTGGTGTGCCAAGGCATCTATTTTCAATGGGTCCCCGCCTCCTATTATGGAGAACCAGAGGGGAGAGTGGGTTGATTCTGCAAGGACAGGCAGAGCTCAAGGAGGATGAGGAAGACTGTGAGAATGGTTTCCTGTCTGGGCTACTTTCTCAGGAGTGTCCGCTCTCCCTTGCCACAGAGCCATGGGGTGAGGACGCAACCACACGGGAAGCAAGTAGTCGCGTACTATAGCTGCGCTCTAAGTAAAACAGAGCAGAATTATTGGGTTACTCGCCAGGAACTGTTGGCTTTAGTACAGGCCGTGCGCCTGCGGTGGCTGCTTAACTTCCATGAGCCCGAAGGACAGGTGGCTCGCTGGATTAAAGCACTGCAGGGGTACAACTTCTGTCAGGCAGGCCACAATGCGGATACCCTGTCCCGCCACCCCTACTCCTTTGAGGACTGTAAGCACTGCCAGTGTTTGAAGGAGTGGGAGGCGCAGTGGTCCCTGGATGAGCGGGTAAGTACTGGACGCTGAGCTGGTACTGCTGATTGGCTGGTTGTCAGCGGGTCATTGTCCAACCAGGGACACGGTGTCAGCTCTCTCCACTGAGATAAAAGCGCTCATGGCGCAATGGGAAAGTTCCTGGACTGTCTTGGGCTCTCTCAATCTGTCAATGTCCCCACTCACACCCGAGGACACACCCTGGATCTGCTCATCACCATGGGTCCTGACCTCTCAAATCCCTCCATCTCAGATATCTCTCTCTGACCGTTTCCTAATCACTGCTAATATTAATCTTCCTGCTCCTTCCTCCGCTACCGATACTGTTATTTCTTTCCACCCCAAGAATTTGCTTAATCCTCTGAAACTCTCTGAATGTGTCTCTTCATCCCCTCTAACTGGTACTCTCCCGTCCTCAGTTGACAATGCGGTGACCCTATACAACGCCACCCTTACTCAGATCATCGACTCCTGCTTAATGCTGATGCTGCTGCTCCCTATGTGCTTGTCCCCCTTGACCTAACAGCCGCGTTTGACACCATAGATCATAGCATTCTTCTTTACCGCCTTCAGAAGTATGCTGGGATCTTTGGAACCTGTCTCTTCTGGATGTCCTCTTACCTATCTGGACACATGCAGTCTGTTTTTACCTATCTGGACGTATGCAGTAGTGTCGCAAACCCAGTCACCTGCGGTGTCCCTCATGGGTCTGTTCTTGGGCCTCTTCTCTTCAACATCTACATGCTTCCCTTGGGTCACCTCATCTGCCAACATAGCCTCATGTTTCACTCCTATGCTGATGACACCCAGCTCTACTTAAAACTTGACCCTGGAAGCCTCCCTGCCATGGTCCGACTCTCGGCTTGCATTCAGGACATCGAAGCCTGGATGTCTACCAATTTTCTTCAACTCAACACTAGCAAATCTGAATTCCTTCTAGTAGGATCTAAAACTCAACTTAAGAATCTCAATATAGCTGCCCTGAACCTCGGAAAATGTCTGCTGCTGCCTTCCCCCACTGTACAAAGTCTTGGTGTACTTCTTGTCAGCAACCTCTCCTTTGATGCCCACATCTCCTCTGTGGTCAAATCTTCTACCATCTTTGAAATATCTCCAAAGTCTGTCCCTACCTTTCCCTCCCGGATGCCGAGATACTTTGTCATGCATTTGTCTCTTCTCGACTCGACTATTGCAACTCTCTCTATGGTGGTCTCCCGGCACACACCATAAACCGACTGCAGCTAGTTCAGAATGCCGCTGCCAGGATCAACCCCCATCTTGCCCAGCTGGACTGGCTACCTGTAAAGTTCAGGATTATTTTCAAAACTCTCCTGCTCGCCTACAATGCCATTCATCACAAAGGTCCCGAGTACCTCCTCAACCTGCTGACCCGCTATGTCCCTGCCCGCAAGTTGAGGTCCTCTGACTCTGGCCTGCTTGTTATGCCCAAGCAAAAGTGCACCACACTTGGAGAACGCTCATTTAGCTTCATGGCTGCGACTCTTTGGAACTCTCTCCCAGCTTTGGTGCGTGATGCTCCCACCGTCACTTGCTTTAAATCAACTCTCAAGACCCACTTGTTCTTTCTTGCTTTCCATGCTCTTTAAGCCTGATATCTGCTATTAGCTGCTATGTTGTTGCTACTATTTCATGTATTATGCTACTATATCATGTATTATGCATTTTTCACTGTATTTAAAGTATTATGGATTTTCTTGTTGTTACTGCATCTTGTGAAACGCTTGTGATGGTGGTCCACTATGAAAGGCACTATATAAAATAAAGATTGATTGATTGAATGTTTGAGCCTCCAGGGAAGTCTGCTGTACCGTGCATGTACAGTCCCTGCGACAGGATATTAATGGCTGCAAGCGGTGGTCCCCCAAGCTCTCCGGGAGACCGTGCTGCGGGCTGTGCATGGTGGACTGGCCATTGGACATTTCAGTGTCACCAAGACCCTGGGCCGGCTCCGGGAACGGTTCTACTGGGGGCGATGCCGCCGCAACGTGGAAACCTACGTGCGTCGCTGTGATTGGTGCACCGCCCGGAAGGGCCCCTTGAACTTCTCCCATGCTCTGTTCCAACAGTACCAGGTGGGGGCACCACTGGAGCCTGTCAGCGCTGATATCTTGGGACCCTTTCCATGGACACAGGGGGGCAACCTCGTGGACATGGATTATTTCACTAAATGGCCCGAGGTGTACGCCATTCCAGACACTGCTGGACTATATGTTCAGCTGGTTTGGAGTTCCAGAGGAGCTGCACAGTGACCAGGGACGCAACTTTGAAGCGCAAGTGTTTGGGGAGGTGTGCAGGTGGCTGCGCATAAAACGCGGACAACACCGCTTCACCCGCAGGAGCGACAGATTGGTGGAGATGTTTAACCGGACACTTGCCACCCAGCTCGCTATGTGGACCTCCCAGCAGCAACACGACTGGGATCAGTACTTGCCCCTGGTCCGAATGGCATACCGGACTGCAGTCCATGAGGTGCATGTCAGCTGCTCTTACATTTGGAAGATAGCTCCGCACCCCAGTGGATCTTGTGTTCCGCGGGCTGCCCCAGCAGCAGTACCTCCAGCAGCTCGGGAGCACCTCGCATTGGCTGGCCAGCGCCAGAAGCAGGTATACGACACCCGCTGCCAGGGTCGTAGATTCCAGGCTGGAGAACAAGTCTGGGTTTACTGCCCCTGGCGGCGGAAGGGTACTGTCCCAAGCTGGCCAATCACTGGGAGTGCCCTTGTGCTGTCATCGAGAGGCTCTCCACGGTGACTTATCGAGTGCGGCTGCGGACCCGGGGCCAAGCGGTTGTGCTCCTCCCACACCGCAATCACCGGGGTTGCCAGCTGGGGGTCCAGGCCAAGGCACCCCAGCCACTGCTGACACCCAGCCCACAACAGGCACTTACAGCATTTCTGTCGGCCGCTTCCGGGACTCTATTGTGAACACTGGGCATTACGCCGACGGGACATTCGGTCCTGAGATGAGGGCTGTGTACACAGCCGGACTGACTCACTGTTGCTGCCTGTTTTTTTTTTTTTTTTATTCAGGATTATACTTCCTAATTATAGTTCCAAGTATTTGTGTTCTGCTGTCACCGTTCTTAATGGTCAGTTTGATAAATAAGCTGTTTTCTTAAACACCTTAAATTACCATGCCTCTTTGTAACAGAATATATTGTAGCGGGTTACAGACGGACTGACATGCCATTGCTGTCTGTTGGCGGATCGGGTGCCATGCTCAGAGTTGGCCTCTCCTGGAAAGGGACTGGCTTGCAAATGAGGAACAGAGGACACTGGGATTGGGAACTGGTTTAGGGAAAAAGTTCACTGTTTTCATTATTGTTCATAATCACATTTATTGTAATGATGTATAATTCTGAGATTGTTGAATCCGTTCTGTGTTTGCCCCTGTTTGAGTGTGTGTCACCCTGGCAGTAGGTGTGGCTGCCTGTGACTGTGTGAGCGATAGTATGTGGATGGTGCTAGCTGCTGTTAGCTGGCAATAAAAGAAATGCATTGTACCTGAAAGAGCCTTGGGTGTGTGCCAATTACTCCTGTGCTCGCTACAATATCTACGATAGATGTGCTGCTAAAGATGCAGCAAACGATAAAATACGTTTGTGTAACTCAAAGCTTTATTTAGGCACCCTACAATTTGAGTGCGAAAAACAACATTGGTTTACTGGAGTTCACAAAGAGAACTTTTTTCAGCTTGATAAGGTAATCTTTTCACTTTTTTTTTCTTTTTGTTTAATTGACCTGTTGCTGCGTTTCAGCCCTTCATCATAATCATTTTCTTAAGTTTTCAGAGCATTTTGTTAAAGGCACGTGTGTTTTTGTTTTTCGTTCTTGTTCTAATTTTTTTTTTAATGCAATGTTTCATTTTAAGCTAATGTACTCACACACGTTTGGTCACCATCCCAGCTACTGCATGAACCTGTGGTTACTGTATTCTGCTGGTGTGAATACAGCACCTCTGGACTTCCAGGCATTTGTGTTTAATCAGATTGTTGTCGCCCCTCTCACGCTTCAGTTTAAAACATGTGATATTCTCCGACGTCATAGCGCATTCGTAAATATTGACACAAGTGTTGTGTACGGAATTAGTGTGACTCAAATCATGTTATTGTTTGGATCCATATCTCTAGTTGCTGTAGCTCTAAATGTTTAGAACTCAAATCAATGCAAAATTGTGTCACTGCATATTTTTTACTGTCAATATTCAGTGTTGGTATTAGAAAACATAATATGTCAAAACATAAACCACAGTTCTGTCAGATGGACTGAAGTCATTAGTGGGTGTATCAAAAAGAAGAAAACATACAAATTACTCATTTATAAACCACTGTTCCTGGCTTTTTATTCTTGCTAACATAATATTATTCTAACCACAAAAAACATGTTTTCTTCCTGTTTGATCTCTTTTAGCACTGTCATGTTATAATGATCAATGCTCAATTACAGAAAGTATGATAAGTTTCCGCACAAAAATGTGGCCAAGCATTTTCAACTGATTTATAGTCTATATGCTTTGTTTTATGGTTATCCCTCCTTACTCAGTAATGTGACCATTAGAGTAGCTTCACTGTAATATGCACTTCATAGGTAAAAGAAAACATGTCTGGTAAGATATACCATTCTTAACTCCAAATAAATTCATTTAAAAAAAAAGGCTATAACTATTATAACAACTATAAAAGAAGTACATTTGTATTAAAATACTTTCCAACAGTGGAATTCAATGCCATCAAGGACCACAAGATAAGGCTTTATTGATTGAGATGCACGGAGAGTTCGGCTTGCTGCTGATATTTTAGTGGTTTTATCAGTGGCAGTCTAGAGGTTTACTGTAGGGAAGCCCTTTCAATGGTTGGTATATTTTTATGCAAAGTTTCATAGCATTGTTGTTTCTGAAGTTGTGTGATGAGCATTTCTTAACACAAGATTTGCAATGGGATTATAGGAGATAAGAAAGTGTATTTATGTCTCAGATAATGATTGTTCAGTTTGTTGTACTTTTATAAATTTTGTAATTGCACACATGGAGCGTGCAATTACAAAATTTATAAAAGTATATTACAATGATGACATGAAAATTCTAGAAAATTAATGTTCAATTCCGGGGGCCAAAATTAGTTGTAAACATAGCTTATTATGGATTTCATGCACAAATGGCAAATACTGACACGGCCAAAAAATGTATTTGGTAAAGGGTCTTCAGAAGCCCTGTCTAATATAGTGAGACACCTTGAAAATCTGACCCACATTCTTATTTAAAAACAAAACAAAATAGTTATTCAATAACACAACTGTAAAAAATAAACAGTAGATTCCAAACTGAAATGTATGAAACACAGACATGAGATAGCCTTTGCAGGCTACAGACCATAGCATACAGTATGTACATCAGCAGATGTGTAGACAAAATATATATTAGGCATTAACCAAACCAACAGGAAAAACAACACTTGTGAGGCTTTGATGTTTCAAACCTACAAACAGAAAGCTGAGTCTGGAGATTAACTGTAACTTGGAAATAAAAGGCACCACAAAAGCGTTTTGTTTAGTTTGTGGTTCTTGAATTCATTACAACAGCATTTTTAGGTGTTTTTTTTTTTTTTTTTTAAAGAAAGCAACATTAATATTTAACCAGGCAATAACAACCATTTCAGTTTGAGTCAACAATGCTCAAGTCATTCTTCATTCACGGCTTCAAAACACTCAGTCATATACTCGGAGGTTTAAATATTAGAACAATTAAGGAGATGAATGTTGTGTCCAATGCCTTCAGTAGGTGTTACAACTATTTAACATTAATAATGAATTGGTTATTATTGATTTTAGGGTCGTGGGTTCAATCCCAGGTGGGGGACACTGCTGCTGTACCCTTGAGCAAGGTACTTTACCTAGATTGCTCCAGTAAAAACCCAACTGTATAAATGGGTAAATGTACATATAAATAATGAGTAAAAAAATATTTTAAAAAATAATGTGATATCTTGTAACAATTGTAAGTCGCCCTGGATAAGGGTGTCTGCTAAGAAATAAATAATAATAATAATAATAATAATAATAATAATAATAATAATAATTGTACCTAACCATAACTAGTAGCAGCTTGTGCATGCATCAAATTACCTGTATTATTGTTGTGGTCTGTTGTCTGTAGCCCCATTTGTTACAGTTCTTGGTATTTTTTATGAACCTTACATCTCCTATTGCCTGTCCTTGACAAAAAACTAACTGGGCTGTGCTTCTTAGCAGTGCTTAAATTATTAGCGTGTTAATGCGATTCAAATATTTTTTATTCATATTCTGCCCTTTATTGCAAGTAGTCCCTTAAAAAGGTAAAAAAGATACATTTAATTGGGCCCAAACATTTTTTTTCGAACTGCAACTGAAAAAAAAAAGAATGAAGTTGTTAATCAATATCTAATGAGTGAGCTTATTGTGGTAACCCATCAGGGTAATAATTTATTACATGTAAAGTTACCAGTACATTTACATATGAATTGGTAATCCACACTAACGTACTATGAATAAGTAATGAAAGCACTATGAATAAGTAATAAAGGCCCTATACTCATACAAGGAACATCTGTGCACCACAGGGAACTGTCACTATGTTTGTATGTCTTCAGCATTATGCCCGTAATGTGTGTGAAATTGTTCACTGCCACATATTCTCACTGTTAACATGTACCTAAATAAATATACATGTCAGTCAGAATTAGGCAAACAAAAGTTTTAAAGTGGATAGTCAATGTCATCCTTAATTATGTAAGCTTTAGGAGTCCATTGGGATTTTATTAGTAGAAAATGGGAAACTATGCATCCGCCGACATACAAATTACATCACTGCTATTTATCCACATGGTTATTAGCACTTTTTTCCCTCAAAAAGGACAAGGTCTATAAGATGGAAATTAAATATTTACTATGGGAGTTGTTTCACCTGTAATGGAACTACCACAGCGTATATCTGGATACATTAACGTGTTTATCCATGTGTACTGAATCCTCTGTAGGCCCACTTTAGCAATTTCTTTCTAATTTATACACATTTTTCCTACTTGGATCAATTTTTTATGTGAGCGTAAACCTCTCCAGTCAGTTGTTTAGCATTATGAGAAGTGATATTGTTTGAAAATATATTTAAACATGTATGCAATGTAGAAGAAAATGATCTTAAAATGAACATTATAAAATGGAGTGTTATAATGCTGCTTGCTGATTGGTCCTTCGGTGTTCCAAGCCGTTACAATATCCAGCACAATGTCACGATTAGGAACTACCTGGAATCAAAGGCAATCACTGCACCTATGCTTAACCACGTATCACGGCACAATGCAAAATCAAAGAGAACACCTGTCAAAATACCTGCTGTCATGGAAGAGACTGAAGACATCAAGGTGCCGTCATATCTTCCACTTTATATTAATTTGCACTGTGAATCAGTTTGTTATTTTAAACAAGACGCTGTTTTGGTATTTTGTAGTACATATCAGTCATTTACTGAAACGTCGGTCAGATCCAGTTGTCAGATATTCAGTTTTATTTTCCTCCTTTTAGTTGGTATCAGCCACCGTTTTGTGAAACTGACTCCATTAATTTTTAACTGTGGATATTTTTATATTTTTCAACAATATTTACATTACTACACACAACCTTAACCATCCGACTCTCACCTTTCTTCACTGATTTCACACTGATTTTGATAAAGCATGGTCGACCTGGGTAAATAAACAGAATAAACAAAACCTTCACACAGACGTGGCTGTTTGTTATTTAATCCGCCGTCATGCATTTTGTCTCGCTAAATCCAGGTCAAAGCGTGTTAACCCACATCCTGAGGTCGGTTGCTGGGACCCGGGTTAACCCGGGTACAACCCAGGTACGTGGTATTTCTCACTGTGCTGGATTATGTAGCCAGAACACGGGTCTGGACCTGGTTGGGAATGCCAGTGTGAAAGAGGTTCTAGACTATGCAGGAAGGCAGGCACATCACAGATATACTAAGCAAGTTTTTTTGATAGTTAATTAAAGTCAGAAAAATTAACTGAAACACATCTAAGCAAGGTTTTTATAGGTATTTAAGTTATAAAAAAAATGTTTTACCTGAATATTATTTTTAGTTCATAGGGACTATTTTCTGTTGTGGAAGGTTATACCTCAAAATGTTAATAAATCTTATCTTAAATCTTAAATTGATTTGTGCTTTTTTTTTATAAAACGTTTATAAAGCCTCTTCTAATTGGCCTCATACCTGACTTGGGCTCACACTCTTGATTGTTCACCCCCCCCCCTCTCTTGCCTGACTAGTTCATTATCATAATTTAGAAAGGGGACATTTTTACACATACATAGCTTTTGTATATTATTGCGATTTTATTCTAAATTACTGTTATTTTTACCAAGACACCAAATATGTCAGGATGCGACTTCGCAAAGTTTCATTTTCTTAGGGATTTTCTACCTGGGTTACTCTGTGCTTGTTAGGCGATTTAAGAATACAAACACTTGCACCTTGTACTCTGTCACCCAGATGGCTTGATCAGGGAGGAGACACACACAGTATACAGGTATGAAGCGCGGTTGCATGCATTTATTTTAAATTACAAACAAAACAGTTATACCTGAAAACAAAAATAAAACACTGCAGACAAAACAAATGGCACGGTGGCCAAAACAAACAGGCTTGGCAGCCCTAGGTGTTGCAGGCTTGGCAGCCCTAGGCGTTGCAGGCTTGGCATCCTCAGGGTTCCCCTCAGGTTCCAGCAGCCAGTCCCATATCTCCCTCAAGGGCATTGGACACTCGTGCTCCCCCCATGTTGGTGCTGGACGCTCAGGCTCTCCCCTCATTGGCACTGAAACTTGCACCGGCTTCTTCCCCTTCTTCTGGGGACGGCCACTCCTCCCCTTCTACCTCTTTGGCTATTCCTCCCCTTCTTCCTCTTCACTCCGATGGAAGACCTTCATAAAGAGAGGGTCTTCCCAGGTGCCCATGCTCCAGACAGGCGAGGCACCACGGAGCCCCTCCTTCTTTTAACGTGCCGATTTGTATGCCACCTCTTTATGTATTCCCCTTCCATTTTCCTCCAAATACACACACAACAAAAAAAAGTGTTAAAAAATTTCCCCTGCAGTACTATTCCTGGCCTGCATATGTGGAGGTGCTGTTTCCCCCTTCTGGACACCATATGTCACCCAGATGGCTTGGAAGACCAGGAAGGGGACACACACAGTACTGCGAGGTATAAAGCGCGGTTGCACATATTTGTTATAAATTATAAACGGCTCAAATGTTGCCATTCAGGGCCAAGACCCAAAGCTGCAGGCTCAATGGATCGGAAAGCTCCATGGCTGGCCGCTCAGGAGTTGTATCAAAGCTGAAAACCACAGTCACTTGGGCCAGTAAAGAGCTGCTAATAGCACCCTGGCCCGGTCCTGCCTGATCTTTTCCAGGCATAACAGGAGCATGGCAATGGAGACTGGGGGACCTGAGGCTGCCCTGGTGGTTTATATAAGCCCCCATGGTAGTGTTGTCTCCATTGCACCTTCTGTAAAAAATTCTGCAAGGTGAGAAACACTGCCTGCAACTCCAAAATATTTATGTGGAGACCCCACCACGGGGGTTTCCATACCCCTTGCACTCCCATGCCGCTACACACCGCACCCCAGCCAAGGCTGGATGCATCCCTTCTGGTGACACTGCCCAGCACTGCGCCTAAGCGCAGGTGAGCAGGCTGTGTCCACCAGGATAGCACCTGTAGACAGTGCCAAAAATACAGTCAACAAGCGGCCTGGGCTCAATGCGGGCTGAAAAACCCTGCTGTTGAACCAGGCTTGGAGAGAGAGCATGTGCAGAAAACCAAAAGGAAAGGTCTGGGAAGCTGCTACCATCAAGCCCAGAAGCCTCTGAAATATCACTACTATGAACTTTTCGTGAGCTGAAAAAGCTTCAGACAAGCGGCTATTTTCTGCACTCTGTTGTCAGATAATTGAGAACTCTGAGGCCTCCAGGTCTCAAAGGGGCCAAAATAGCCTCCATGCACTTCGAAAAGGCACAGGGAGCTAGAGAAAGGCTGAATGGCAGTACCCGGAACTCATACGCTGTCCCCTGGAAAGCGAACCGCAGGTACCTCCTGTTCTCTGATCTTATGGGGATATGAAAATAAGTGTCTTTCAAGTCCACCGTGGTGAACCAGTCACCTGGCCTTATTGACGGCAACAGCTACTGCATAGTTAGCATTCTGAACCTCTGTCGACTCAGATACAGGTTAATCTGTCTGAGGTTGAGGATTGGTCCGAGACCGTTGTAGTCACGCCCCGAAAGGAAGGGGGACTGTGTTTGAATTGTAGAGAATAGCCAGTCTTTAGAGTATTGAGCACCCAGGTGTCCGTGGCGCATTGATGCCAGTACTCCAGGTGACTCCCTGAAAAGGGGCCCTGAGCCTGTGACAGTAAATTGCTACAGTTGCTGCTGCACTTGTGCAGCCGTGGGTCAGTTGTGGAAACCCCCTCTGGCTTTAGCAGAAGCTGGCTGTGCCGGTCTCTGAGGCTGCTGGAACCTTGGTCACCAGTTTAGCGCTGGTCTACATACTGTTCCTTTGTAGACTCTCACGCACGGTGCGTGCGCTGCAGCATGTCATCTACTGCGGGACCAAAAGTCTGTCCCGGAGTAATGGGAGCATTCAGCAATCGTCCCATGTGCCCATCAGCTATTCGTGCTTGGGACAATCAGAGCTGTCTTCTTGTGGCCACTAACACAGCAAGGTTCCTGCCCACCACCTGCCCATTCAACGTAGATATACGGAGCAATTTCTTGGTCACCAACCGCAGCTCCTCGAGTTGTTGTGGTCTGGGTCTGTGGCTCTGAGAGAGAGACTTTAACAAACTGTTCTGGTAAGCTACCAAGATACTGTTGTAGTTACCCAACCGTGCAGCTCTGCGGCTGATTAAGCCTTCTTGAGAATCATCTCCGAAACCCTGCACTGTTTATTTGGGAAGGTAGCATCTTTATTTAAAAGCGCTAGCTTTGGTGCTTGCACCAGTGAGGTAATAGAGGAAAGTCAGCATAGCCAAGCTTCCCTGCCTCATGCAAACTGTACAGCGTCCCCATGGAACATGAAACAGCAGACACTGTAGCCGGGTGACCTCAGGATAAATGGACCTCAAAAGAGAAAGTACGGGTGCACTGGAGGAGACACCTGAGAGGGAGCGGGATTAACCTCGGGATGTTTCCGCGTCTCATCTACAGGCCATGGAACCAGTAAGATGTCAGTGGCCCTCTTGATCAGAGGCATAAGCTCTGCTGACAAGGAAAAATGCACTACTGGTGTTGCACTATCCGAGTCTCCCTCCTCAGAGGGGAACTCTTGATCGGCCATCTCCTCAGAGGCGGCAATAGACAGCAGATCTTCTTGCAGCCATTCTGCGCACTCTCAGTGCGCTCACACAGTAGCTCAGCTAACACGGTGCCCTGCTGGGAGAACTCACAGGAGTTGTCCTTAGCATGTCCTGGACCCCAACAAGCAGTGCATCTGCTGTGCCTGTCCTCCATGGGAAGACCAGTCTTGCACGCATCGCAAGAATGAAACCCTGGCATAGCGTGAAAACAGTGGTGTACAATTTAAACAACCGCTCAGCTGTAACTACTATAACAGTACAGTATATAGTAATAGTAACCAAAAAGCTGTTGAGCATTGCATGCAGCAATGCCGCTTGTGCAACAGGCAATAGCACTGAAATAAGTCAAGAAGGGCAAATCACTCCAACTAATCCGCTGGTACTGGACCAAGGATGGTACTGTTTAACCTCTTAAGTACCTCTTAAGTGGTTACTCTTAAGTACCTGCACGGTGTCCAAGCACTAGTACCGTACTGTACAGAATTTTTGTATGGTACACATGGCACAGTACACGGCATGGTACACACGGTATGGTGCACAAAGCACAATATGCACGGTACAGTGCACAAGGCATTGCGAGCCCTGACAGCCCTCGCAATGGTACTGCAAGTAAAAACCAGAGCGGCAACAGAACACTGCGTGAAGGACTAAGCGTGGTGGTTCGTCCATTGTATTCAAACCAGTATCTGAGATTTAATTAGCCTTTTGTTTCATGGGTATCTGGCGTATTCAACGTGTTACATAGGTCTCTATCAGGCAGACATATTGGTTCCGTCTCTGCATGGGGTAAACCTAGTTGGTCAAAGTGATAGAGAGACTTATAGTAGACTTGCTAAATACACAGCATGGCATTACATTGTTGTTATATATATATATATATATATATATATATATACACACACACACACACACAAACACACACACACACACAAACACTGATGCACAAAGAAAATGCAACAGTCTTACATCAATAGCTCATTGAACACATACATAATGTTATTTACATTTTAAATAGTGAGCAGATAGGTTGTTGATTGTAGTATTGTTCCTTGGGATAACAAAATACTGAGCTCAAGTCATGTAAGTTTCATAAAAATACCAGGTGCTCAGTGTTTGGTATTTGAATTGAGTTAAAATTGCCAAATTGAGCTGATTAAGAATCTGTATAAATAGCTATTCGAAAAGAATAGAATAAAATTTTAATTAACGCAAGAACAGCGAAAGATTCCACCATGCTTCGCTTGAGTAATGAAGATCACTTGGTTGCTATCGGCATGATTGAAGGCGGCCTGTCTGTGAGATAAGTTGCCTGGAGAATGATATGTTCTGCTTCAACAATCAGCAGACTAGTCCAGAGAAATCAGGAAACCGGCTCTGTGAGGGACAGAACACGTCCTTGAAGGCAGAGGGTCAACACACCAGCCCTCCACGTTGTGGTGAACGTTATGCTGACTGTTGTGTTGTTCAAGCCAACTGGTGGGTCGGTTGAAGTGTGATGATGTGGGGAAGAATCTCCTTTAATACAAGAACGCCTTTGGTGCAGATTGAGGGCAACCTTACTGCTCAGCAATACATTGACAAAGTCCTTGAAGCAACAATTTTTCCGTTCCTGCAAGCCAATCCAGAAGTGTCAGTTTTCCAGCAGGACAATGCAAGACCACACAGTGCTAGGATTACAATTGCACGTCTTCAAGAAAACAATGTTGAGGTCTTGCCGTGGCCAGCTGTCCAATAGAACATCTGTGGGACCAAATCGCCAGTGCCATCCACAGGAAACAACCGCAACCAGCAAACCTTCGCCAGCTGGCTGCAGCTGCACAGGAAGAGTGGCGGAACTCCCACAGCAGTGTATCCAAAGGCTGATCAGGTCTATGTGTCAACGCTGCCAGGATTATGTTAATGCTCAGGGAGGTCATACCCGATACTAACTTTGTAATGTTTTCATTTTGACCGTGTGTTACGTTTCATACTGAAAACTTACCATGATATGCACTACACCCACCTTGGATGATGTTTGAAATTTCATGAACCATGTTTTTTAATACAAATTGTCTCCCAGCAAAAAGACACCAACCTGAAATCACTCTATTCATACTGTCAGAAATATGTGATATTAAACAGTACAAAAAGAATAAAACTTATAAAAAAGTAGATGCACTTATACCTTCATTGAGAGATGCATTTATACCTTCACTGCTACTGAAGTTAATGCTGAGACTGGTGACACTGATGCTACAGCTGGGACTGGTAAGACTGGTGCTGATACTAACAATACTGGTAAGACTGTTGCTGACACTGCTGGGACTGGTAAGACTGGTGCAGACACTGCTGGAGTGGTAAGACTGGTGCTGACACTGCTGGGACTGGTAAGACTAGTGCTGACACTGCTGGGACTGATGGGATTGTATGATGCCACGGTTACAAACACTGATTTAGAAGGCTTTACTTTATATATAGCGTGCCAATCCTCCTAAGGCCTGATCTATCGAAACGCTGTAAAACTTCCTCCTGGGACACTTCCTTGTCTCTGTGGCCATATAGTAGGACAGGGCCATTCAGTCTATTTTCACCCATACTCCTGCACGACCAATCAAACATACCAAAAGTATGCAGTCAGTTAAACTCTTTGTACATCATGAACCACAATATTAACACAGATATGCCGCCATTTTTTTTTCTCTTATGGTGTCGCAATTTCTTATGAAGATGACAGTAAATAATGTAAGAAACCACAGAATCAGCGTCAAACTGAATAAAACGGAATAAAACTGAGGTGAAAGGAGGCGCTACGACTGAGATCGGTTCTGAACCATACTGTAGCGAGTTAGGGGATTGCAAGAGGATGCCAACAACACAGTCTTTTATTTAAAAGCACAGGTGGTTCAGCACCACGAACAGAAACAACAGCACAGTAACACACCAGACAGCAACCAACTACCCACCAAGCACTGCAGCGCTCAGAGATATTTACACAAAGTGGACCAACTGAAACCCCCCAAAGTCCCAAGTGGTGGGCTGGCACACTGCCAGCTACAGTTACACATGGCCCCATTAGCCAGTAGACAATACTGTGTAATGCTATAAACATACCCAGGCAGGTCAGATCGTCAGTAGGCAGTTAAAGTGACGATTAATAAATAAACCTACGTAAATAAACTCAGCTGCACGGTTTACACATTTTCAACACCACATCAGTATTAAAAACAGTACTTCCTTGGATTTCTTTTCTCTAAAAAAAACATTAGGATTTTTTTTATTATTATCATTTAAACTGCTGTCGCCAAACAGTGAATTTATGGATAAAATTAAATCCAATTCTTCTAGCCCATGGTACCAGGACCATCGCACAAAAATACAATACATGAAAAGTACTAAAAACTAACAGCTATGAATCGTTATATTGGGGGAGGGGGAAGGCATTGCCATTGCTTAAGAACATTTTTATCAAATTTTTCAAAACATATCGCAGCAAAACATCACATTGCGCAGGACTGTCAGCAGAAAAACAACATTAATATGAGAAGAAATAAAATCACTAAAACATTCTTACCTATAGTTTGCTTCTTCTGAAAGAAATGCATTATAGCTTGGTTTTTTCTTTGAGTATGTACAGTACCGAACCGTCCACTAAATAATATACGGGACTACCCGCTGCTCCAGGGGCTGGTTGCACTAACAAGAACAAAAAAAAATGAAAGTGGCTACATTATTATTATCTTTAGATACATTTTTGTACTTTTTTTTTTTTTCCCCAAAAATGTAGAGAGCCAGTCACCTTGGCTGCCTCAATGTACGCTACACGCCTGCATGGTTTACTGACAATTCACAAGGTAATTACTAAAAGAGTTGACATAAATACTTGCTCATATTATAAAAGATAATTAGAAATGCAAAAAGATATTTCTATGCTGTTCTAACAACACTATAGGAGATTTCTTTCTGAAGTTACTGTGAGGATGGATGTAAACAGAGTGTATAACAAAATATATCATTACTTTCAAAAGGCCTTTGACAAAGTGCCACACGAAATGACTAATACCTGTAATCACATCTGTGGGATTTGCAAGGGGAGTAACCTGTGTAATCTGCTGGGACTCCTGCTTTTTCCTAATTAAATAAAGGACCTACACAGGGCTTGATTATCAATCTTTTGACATTTGCAGATGACACAACACTGATGGGAGTGACTAACCCATATGCAACAGCAAAGAAAATCCAAGATACAGTAACTGGAATGCATACAGAACTGGATAAACTAGTCACTGTCAACAATGCAAAGTTAAGGGAGTTTTGGCATAAAAAGTTAACACGTTTTTATGCCAATTGTGATTATGTCCTAGTTATTTTTCAACTTGTCAGAGAGGTTGCGAAATGCACTATGAATGGACAGTAAAAAGGAGGCTATGTCAAATTGTTGGTTCAGAGCCAATGTTTGTGACTCACAATTAGGGCTGTTCTGATTTACTCGTGTGCGTTGTAACCAGCTGTGGTAAAATCCAGCGTAGCGCATTTATTCTGACCAACATAATAAACTGTTGATTTAGTTAAACCCCTCGTGTGTTTTTTTGTTTCCTTGTTTGTGCATTGCTAATAATTTTGCTGTTTAGGGGTTATCCCAGAGTGGTTAAACAGTACGTGTAACTGCTGCTCTGGCCCCTGGGGCTTGTGTGACAAGAGTTATCAGGTCCCTAAACCAGTTTCATTAGGGTAATAGGACAGAAAGGTAACATTTGTTACACTTAATAAAATAAAGAAAATGGTTTTAAAAAGACCAAATTCCCATTGGGCTTTTATTTATTTATTTATTTAAGATTACTGATTTTAATTATTTCTGTGTAGGACAGCCACTCTAAGATCATTACTTTTATAAAAAAAATGTGCACGGATTAAATCAACCGATAAATCCACCAATTAATCAACTAATGCACATAAATTAACCAATCAAAATATTTAGTCGAGTGACAGCCCCAGGGGGCGAACCTTCATTTTGTTTTCTATGTTGCTGCATATCTTTGTAATGAAAAGTCTCTCAAAAAAGGTACTTTCACTGATACTGAGGACAAAATTGAGATGTTTTGGGATTATAGGTAGATAACATTTTGGGGTAGATGTACTAAAGTGTTGCTCCTGCTGCAAAAGTCGCAAACAAGTCGGAAGTCTAAGGTGAAATGTACTAAACATGTGCAATGCTGTTAGCGACTTTTTAGGGAATGCTTTGCGGCAGCAGTTTTTCTTTACGGTTCAACCTTGGAGGAATATGTAATTATGGGCATTCCTGCATAAATTTGCAAAAAGCGGGCGGAGACAGTGCAAATGAGTACTAAAGCTGCCGACAATTGCGACACTTACAACTGCATCAATTTGTTAAACTTTTAAAGCACGTTTCAACAGCATGTTTAAACAGTCGCAATTGTTGCTAGCATTTCCCAGTCCACTTTTTCTTGTGCATTGCCAGTTGTAAGCATCTGTATAGGACCATGATCCATTGTGTGTTAATTGTCTAGGCTACTAAGTAGGCCAAGTTAAAAATAATAATAATTAAAATAAAATAGAAAACCCTAAAATCATTTAGTTTCAATTTGAAATAATCCTTTACACCAATGTGTACAATGCAACAGCATGATTTATTTTGTGTTACCAGTAGGCTAAAGTTCAAAAAAGTGTGCTAGGTGTTCATTTGATTTTACTACTGTACTGTATACTGTATAGGCGTGCTGTACAGATTTATATTTTTACATAATGTAATGTGTAGCCTTCCCAAAACACATGAGTGTTATTTCAACGCAATGATTTATATTTAAAATACACTGAGCACTATAAACGTATGTGTGTGCGATTTTATTGTATTGTTTTTAAACCCGACACCTCCTTATGTCGGACAAACATGTCCGGTTTAGTGAGGGGCTACTGTATGATTATGAAAAGCTTTTTGGGGGTGAAAGTGGGGGCTCCACTATGGAATCTGATGGGATTACACTGCCTTTCATTTTTTATATACAGTATGTAACAGTATTAAAATAGCTAAAATGAAGATGGAACAGAATACATTGTACAGATGACATTTACATTTAACAAAAACAATGTTAATTTTATACTTGCACCCTTGCATGCATATCCTTCGGGCACTCTCTGCTGCAGCAAACCACAACTCAACTCCCACTATTTATTTGAACAATGTCGCGCAACACTCGCAATGTATGCTAGAGATCTCGCTAAGAAGACGCAACAAATATTTAAATTAGTATATTGCGGCTCTTTTCATTAACATATTTTTTCTTATTACATACGGCAAAATGTATGCTTTGTGAATTGTCGCAACGAAAATGCAAATTGTGGTATGTTTGCACTGCGACTGGCCCATCTTAGTACCTCTACCTCTTTGTGTCTAAAATTGTGTCTAAACATTTGCCACAAACAGAATATAGCTAATATAAGCAGCGAGAATGCTTTTATTTTTCACAAACACCTGCATTTTCTTGTTAACTTTGGAAACATCCTATTTCACCAGTGGAGTGTAGAACTATCTAAGGAAACCACAAGTGACCAGAATGTACGGTACACCATTGCATTCCACTGACCGCCAACCATCTGCAGCTTTCACAAAACTGCTCATCTTCAATCTCTTTGTCTCTCTGCTTCCACATTTCACTCTACGTCAGTGTTCTTCAATTAGCGGCCCGTGAAAGTCTTCCATCTAATCTGTCGGGTTTCTTTTCTACCTCTGCATTTCAGTGAGCGAAGCCATACCAGATTTACAGTGGCTCTCAAAAGTATTCACCCCCCTTGGACTTTTCCACATTTTATTGTGTTACAACATGGAATCAAAATGGATTTAAATTAGGAGTTTTTGCCACTGATCAACACAAAAAAGTCCATAATGTCAAAGTGAAAAATAAAATCTACATATTATTCTAAATTAATTACAAATATAAAACAGAAAATAATTGATTGCATAAGTATTTACCCCCTTTGCTATGACACACCTAAATAAGCTCTGGTTGTCTTTAGAAGACACATAATTAGTTGAATGGAGTCCACCTGTGTGCAATTTAGGTGTTTCACATGATTTCAGGTTAAATACACCTGCCTCTGGGAGGTCCCACTATTGGTTAGTACATTTCCTAACAAAAACTACATCATGAAGACGAAGGAACATTGAAAGCAAATCCGGTTCTTCAAAAGCACCAATCAACACAAAAAAGTCCATAATGTCAAAGTGAAAAATAAAATCTACAAATTGTTCTAAATTAATTACAAATACAAAACAGAAAATAATTGATTGCATAAGTATTCACCCCCTTGAGTCAATATTTGGTAGAGGCACCTTTGGCAGCAATTACAGCCATGAGTCTATTTGGATAAGTCTCTACCAGCTTTGCACATCTGGACACTGCAATTTTTGCCCATTCTTCTTTGCAAAATTGCTCAAGCTCAGTCAAGTTGGATGGGGACCTTTGGTGAACAACAATTTTCAACTCTTTCCACATATTCTCAATTGGATTGAGGTCCGGGCTTTGACTGGGCCACTCCAGGACATTGACCTTTTGTTTTTAAGCCACTTCAGTGTGGCTTTGGCTGTATGTTTTGGGTCATTGTCCTGCTGGAAGATGAATCTTCTCCCAAGTCCCAGGTCTCTTGCAGACTTCAGCAGGTTTTCCTCCAGGATTTCTCTGTACTTTGCTGCATCCATTTTGCCCTCTATCTTCGCAAGCTTTCCAGGCCCTGACGCAGAGACGCATCCCCATTGCATGATGCTGCCACCACCATGCTTCGCGGTAGGGATGGTGTTCTCAGGATGAAGTGCGGTGTTAGCTCTATTTTGGTCTCATCAGACCATAGAATCTTCTTCCACTTGGTCTCAGAGTCTCCCACATGCCTTCTGGCAAACTCTAGCTGAGATTTGATGTGAGTTTTTTTCAACAATGGCTTTCTTTTTGCCACTCTCCCATAAAGGCCAATTTTGTGAAGCACCCGGGCTATTGTTGCCGTATGCACAGTGTCTTCCTGCTCAGCCGTGGAAGACTGTATCTCCTTTAGAGTTGCCATAGGCCTCTTGGTGGCCTCCCTGACTAGCCCTTCTCAACCGAATACTCAGTTTTTGAGGACGGCCTGTTCTAGATAAATTCACAGTTGTGCCATATTTTCTCCATTTCTTAATAATGGACTTTACTGTGCTCTGGGGGATATTCAGTGCCTTGGAAATGTTCTTATATCCTACCTCTGATTGGTGCTTTTGAAGAACCTTATTCCGGATTTGCTTTCAATGTTCCTTCGTCTTCATGGTGTAGTTTTTGTTAGGAAATGTACTAACCAATAGTGGGACCTCCCAGAGGCAGGTGTATTTAACCTGAAATCATGTGAAACACCTAAATTGCACACAGGTGGACTCCATTCAACTAATTATGTGTCTTCTAAAGACAACCAGAGCTTATTTAGGTGTGTCATAGCAAAGGGGGTAAATACTTATGCAATCAATTATTTTCTGTTTTATATTTGTAATTAATTTAGAATAATATGTAGATTTTATTTTTCACTTAGACATTATGGACTTTTTGTGTTGATCAGTGGCAAAAACTTCTAATTCAAACCATTTTGATTCCATGTTGTAACACAATAAAATGTGGAAAAGTCCAAGGGGGATGAATACTTTTGAGAGCCACTGTAAATCTGAAATTTTAAGCAGTCAATCATTCCTTTTTCTAACCAGGCAAGTCAACTAAGAATAATATTTTGGATAATGAAAAGCTTGATTCTTTAAAAAAAATCCAGCAGCATTTGAGGTACATACATACATACATTTAGGGCACTTTCACACCTAGTTCAAATGTAAGTGATTGAAATCGTGGTTCACTTGCAAACAAACTCAGGTTAGCCTTGGCTAGTTTCACACCAAAAAACAATTCAAGCAAACTTGAGTTTCTTCTAAAGTTAATAAATAAAAGTTAATATTAATGTTAATGTTTTTTGGTTCACTTGCAGCTTCATCCAGACTCTGGACTCTCTTGCTGATTACTAGAGTCGAAGTTCTCTCTGGAAAAACTTTTTCCATCATGCCCAACATAGACTTTACATGTCGTGGCTGTGCTGTTGTGCGTGTTCTTTTGTCTTATTTGCTGCTTACAGCGTCAAATCATTGCAGAAGAAACTGAACATGCCGAAAGAGCATTAAGTATTTGTCAGAAATGTTTTGGAGGAAGTGCGTGACGTTTCAAGCAAAGGCAAATATTACAGCGGCGTGCCATTTATCATGCCTTATTGACCAGGGTGTCTTTCTACCAGAGACAACCATGATTATGAAAAAAGATTTACATATTGTACATTCAACCAACTGCAATTTAGTCTTAACTAGACCATGTTTCTGTCCTCATGCAACGTATCTTTACTATCCCCAGTTCATGAGAACGCTGCTCACTGCCTGAGGGAAAATTGTCATTTTGGCTCCTTCACTGGCATTATAAAGTAAGAAATATAATCATATCAGAAAATTTACTGTAAATATATACAATAATGTCAAACTAATGTATTGTAAAATACGATTTAATATTTTCTATTAATAACACATCGTTATAAGGAGCAAAGTGACAAACGTACCAAGGCTGGCCCGGTAGAATTTGAACAATACTATTTTTTTTGCTGTTGTTGTAAAACCCTCAAAACAAGCTTTAAAATAATACTAGATTAGATCAGTTAAAGTCAGCAAAATGGGCATTTATGCACACATTACAACCATTTTACAATGTGTTTCACTTACAAAGAACATTCTCCTTAGACTGTTTTAAATCAGGCACGAAAAGGGCTCCCCTTTTTGTTGTATGTGCCTGTGGAACTAAATAATGATATTAACAAACAGTTGGTTCAGCAGCAGTAAAACAAAACCACTACAAAGTAAGTTTTCTACAGTATTGTTTGCAAATACCACCACCTAGTGGTTTCAACTAATTTAAAAGCTGCACTAACCTGAACACAGTAAACTTTCAATGTACCTTGTTATAATTGATACTGTGGTATAAGATAGTTAAGATTAATTATATAAAAAAAGGACTCAAGTGGAAATGAGAGGCAAATCTCAATGGATTCTCAAGCAGTTAAACAATGAACAATTTTACTTAATTGTTTGAATAAACGGAACCATGAAGTAACTTGAACCCTCAATCATCTTAATCAAAGTCAGATCACTGCTTTTTTGATCGCACTTCAAAAGGCAGAAGTGAAAAGATGACTCCACATTATGTAATGGTGACATGCCAAACAAGAAAAAAAAAACTAAAGTACACCTATAGATACAGTCTCTCGATCAGATTACACACGTATCCCCCCCTTGCTCTTGTTTAGCTCTTATATTAAATTATTTTATTGTTGCAATTGGCTTTATTGATAAATGTTATTCACTTATGACAATGTTGAAAAAAATGGAGGCTAAACTAAAAACACTTTAAAAGGGAAGGACAACAGGCAGGTTATTTGTAGACACTGGCTGTGATTACCCGCAAGGAGGGGGATGGGTAAAATTGGTTCAGTCGGTTATGTAAAGGTTGCATATGAGAAGTTCCATTTTACTGTAATACAAAAAAAATAAATAAAAAATAAATAAATTGATTACAAAAAGCATGGTGTGTTGCATATATCAATTTCAGATATATAATGGAATGCACTATGCTTTGAATCCACTTGGCAGCACTCTAACTATAGGTTAACCGAAATGTGATCCACCATGCCCTGCTACATTCTGCTAACGGCTGTACTAATTCTCTCTCTCAGTATCTTTTCATATAGTATTTAATCTACAATGGATTATGAATGATGGTTAGTGAAGTAGAACTGTGCTGAAATGTAATTGATTAGAAAACAAATACATATGCAGACTGACCATCTGGCCAGTGATCGGCAACTAAACTTAACCCGCGGGTAGCCGCAGAGCGGGCCACTTGCAATACCCCACCCCCCAAAAAATGTGTTGCAGCAGCATAGCACAAAGCATATCAGCTTGTCAATAAAAAAAGGCTGGTCAAGCCAGTTGAAAAAAAAAAAACAAAGAGGAAAAAATAAGTAAAAATTGTGATAGTATGTCTTGTAACCTCCAAACAAATATTAGTAAAATAATATAGCATCTGTGTTGTAGCTATTAAGAAACAAATTAGTTTAGTTTAACATTCCGATATGATGTAAGTGAAACGTAACTCAAAATGACAGACTTTATTGTACAGCTGAAAGACAATTTCAGTGCTCGCGTTGATAACTTCAGCATTCCCAGGTATGTAATCGTTTTTCAATCCAGTCTAATCCATTTTCAATCAACCCCGATGGTGATTTCTCTTCTCTTGCAAAGCAAGTCCTTCCCGCAATCGATGAAGCAGCAGCTATATCTAGTAGTATATTTGCAGGCATCGTCGTTGCTGAAAACTGAATTCATTAACAAAGCAAACCTGGAATCATTCTGGTCCGTCTATTTATGTCCAGACAACTACCGCTGGCTCTGTTTGTGCTCTTCATGTTTGGATCTACTTACATGTGCGAAGCGGCTTATTGCACAATGAATGCAATATTAAAAACAGATGCACGAAACAGGTTGACACAAGAATCTTTGGAGGACTGCCTACGTATCGCCATCACGTCTATCACACCTGGTATTCTAAAGCTGATCGCAGAAGTGTCATTTCTCATTGAATTTGTCATAACACAATGAAGTATTAAAAAAAAAGTATGCTACTTTTGAATTGTGTTTTATGTTATTCTGCGTTGCTGTCTATCATATGAGGATTCCAGTACCATAGCGAGGCATAAATGCATCATCATAAATCAGCAAGTACTGTACTTTGGAATCGATATTGCAAAAATGTCCCCCATGACAGCCCCCTTGCGGTAATATTAAAATGAAGTTCCGCTCTCGCTCAGCATTTGATACAGTCCTGCCAGGAGGCATCCACAGGCCAGACAACACCTGTCGGTGGCCGGATTTGGCCCGCGGGCCGCCATTTGCCAGCCACTGATCTGGCTATAAAAGCTCATTAAGTGTTTACTTAGTGTTTTTATACTCCATTTTACTGTATAAAAGGTCAAGGGGACAGCATTTTCAGTTGTGTACCAGCATTACAATTCTTTGACACATAAAACATTTGTCATCACAGTGGTTATCATGCAACATGACTGTAAAAATTATACCGGACCATGTCTAGCAAACCTTAAACGTGTTCTTTACATCACTATGTGGCAATGATTTAAGTGTGTTTGGGAAAACTATGTTCTATATTTCTGTACGTTTCTGTCATGATGAATTTGTTATTCATTAGTATACGCTGAAGCAGCAACGGTCGCGTTTTCACGCAGCTTAGAAAGTCGTCAGTCTCTCTCCACTGTCATGATTTATGTGACGAAGCACGCACATACCACACACATTCCACATGCTATAGTAAGTGTGTGTCTAAAACACCGTATGACTTTAAAGGGGGGGGGGGAGTTATATTGCATTCTCATGCTTAAAAGCTGTACAACTGAAACATGTCCGGAAGCTGCACCTTAAGCTTACGAGACCAGCAGTGAAAATCCCATTTGTGATGTAGCCTTGCACAATGTGGTACTATAACTAAAGGCCGTACCAAGCAATACTTTATTATCTGAGATCTGCTGGAAGTAGCCCTGGCAAGCTTCTTGGACCAAATAGGAAAAAATAAGCATACAGTATGAGGGGTTTAGAGACCTCGTCATTCAGTGTTTTATTTTTATTTTTATGTGACACCATTTATTCAGTTTTTCAGATATATTGCCATTTGACTCATAAAAAGTGCTTTATATTTAAGTTGTTTTATAAGCAAGGTTATAAAAAATACTGGAGCTACTACAAATAAAAAAAGACCCCTTTTAATAAATAAATAAATAACGAAGCCCCACAGAAAGATATTTATTCGTCCTTTACACTTTTGTTATCTTCGTGACTGGTCACCGGATACTTTTCTGTCCCTTAGCAATAAGATGCAATTCATTATACACTAGCTTTAAATAGCATCTACATAACCACATTCTACTAGTGAGAGGCTTGCACTGTCCCTGTGAATTCAGATTCAGGTATTTATTATTATTATTATTATTATTATTATTATTATTATTATTATTATTATTTAGTAGTAGTCGTAGTAGGGTGGGTGACCAGAGTGTGCATATTGTGGTGCATATTGTCAATTCAACAGTTTTTAAATCGATGTAAGATTATCCCAAAAATCATCAAAACGCAATTATATATATATAGTTTGTGCTTATCTTGGCGAGAGCTGAATCCAAAATCAGCATGAAGTTTTTTACACCTATATATATTTTGTAGCAAAAGTTTTGATTTTGTGTATGAGGAAAAAAGTTACAAGGAATAGTATACAATTATTTACTTTAGCAATTTATTTTGCAAAACTCCACAAATGCGAATTCAAAAGTATTCATAACCTGACAAGGATAATGAAATTATTAGCCAGTTGAGGCACCTTTAGCAATAATAACCTCTTTTAAACGATTAAGATATTTGTCAATGAGCTTTTGGCATGATTCTTTAGTGATTTTTTACTATTCTTCAATGCAAAATTGTTCCAGTTCATTCAAATTCCATGGACTTCTCTTGTGCACAGCCTTCTTAAATGCATACCAAAGATTGTCAATCGGATTTAGATTGGGACTTTGACTAGGCCATTCCAGAACCTTGATTTTATTCTTCTTTAACAATTCTGAAGTAGATTTTGATGTGTGCTTTGGATTGTTGTTGTGTTGGAACGTCCAATTGAGTTTTGCAGCAGAGGATTTCAGATGATTGGCCAATATCTTTTGGTCTGCTATGGAATCCATTTTACCAAGTATTGGAACTAAATTTCCTGTGCCATTAGAGGAAAAACAGCCCCATAGAAGAAAATTACCACCTCCATACTTGACAGTAGGCATGATGTCCTTGTCTTTGTACGCCTCACCAGACTTTCTCCAAACGTAACAACAATCAGCGTGACCAAATAGCTTGATTTTTGTTTCATCACTCCACAAAACCTTTGACCAGAACTCATATCCATAATTCAAATGCCGTTTTGCAAACTTTAATCGATTGTCCTTGTGACGTTTACCTAAGAGTGGCTTTTTCCTTGGCCTGCAGCCATTGAGACCTTCACCATGCAATACTCAACCTATGGTTGAAATGGAAACCTGTCCCACTTGCAGCCAATTCACTTTGAATATCTTTGGCAGTCAATCCCGGAATGTTATTAACCTTCCTCACAATTATTCTACTTGTTCTTGGTAAAAGAACCTTCTTTCATCCAGACCGAGGGAGCGTTGTGACAGTACCATCAGTCTTGTACTTCTTGATAATAGAAACAATAGTTGAAATTGTGATACTCAATGCTTGGAAATATTGTGTCCTTCAACAGGTTTATGACAATAAATCAATTTCTGCCTAAGGTCTTCAGATAGCTCTTTACTTTTTCCCATATTGACTTATTGGTAATGGCAGTAATCATCCTATGCCTAACCCTTTTATACTCTCTAAGAATGTTCACCTACAATCCAGCATTTTCTAGACTTTTCCAGAATTAGGTTCTGCATTATCATATTGAAATTTCTAGTACCTTATAGACAATACTATCATAGCATCAAAAGGTATGAATACTTTTGAATTAGCATTTTTGGAGTTTTGCAAAAGATTTTTCCTAAAATTCTTTGTTTGAGAAAATTCTAGAAATTATAAATTTTCATTGGCGTATGTAAACTTTTGACTACATCTGTATATATATATATATATATATATATATATATATATATATATATATATATATATATATATATATATGTTAAAAATGGACTTGGCTCTAGCCAAGATAAGCACCAGCTAAGACACATATTCTTTTACTGTAAACTAATGTGATTCGTCTGCGTTTCCTTCCATTTGATGTAGATATCTTCTGCCTGGTGTTGATGGCTGAAGTGTAATGCTGGCTCCAGGGATCAGACTCCCTGGCGCATCATCACACACAACCACAGTGTGGCCTCCCTAACGCATCAGCATGACAACCGTCTGGACTGAGCTGAGTAGGTACTTCTCTGGGGTTTTCAAGTGGGCACCTTCCATCCTTGGTGTTTTGTCAACTAGCCCATAACACCTTAAGAGGGCTCAACAGTGATTCTGGTATCCCAGCATCACCCCCCTCCGTCCCCCACTCAACTAAGCCCAGATTACTTATTATTATTATTATTATTATTATTATTATTATTATTATTATTATTATTATTATTATTATTATTATTTATTTCTTAGCAGATGCCCTTATCCAGGGCGACTTACAATTGTTACAAGGTATTACATTTTTTTTACATACAATTATCCATTTATACAGTTGGGTTTTTACTGGAGCAATCTAGGTAAAGTACCTTGCTCAAGGGTACAGTGTCCCCCACCTGGGATTGAACCCACAACCCTCTGGTCAAGAGTCCAGAGCCCTAACCACTACTCTACACTACTTACCTCCCTTTACATCAACGTTTTTTTTTTATTTCTACCGTGCTTGAGGTCCCCAGCCAGAATCTTTCCGTCTCAACCACAGCCAGATGCTGCTCCTCTCTGCTGCTTCAGATAAGTTCTTCACTATGTGTCGCAACTCTTGACCACTGAATCCGATGTCTCTGAGAAACCAGGTTGTGAAGTGTGCCACAAATCCTCGACAACCCACCTCCACTGGGTAAACCTGGACTCTCCATCCTTGCTGTTCCACTTCAGCAGCTAGTTTCTTCCTTTCATTGCCTCATCCACAGCATCCTCCCATGGCTCTGTTAACTCTACCAGGTGAACAAGGCATGCTGATTCAGACCAGAAGACAATATCAGGTCGAAGGTTAGTGGTGGCAATCTCAGGTGGGAAAATAAGCCGTTGACCAACATCTGCCAGCATTTTCCAGTCTCTAGAAGCTTCCAGTTGTCCTAGACGAGTTTTGGTTTTAACGCCTTTTCTTGGAGGTTGCTCCCTTGGATGGAGGAATGTTGTTCTTAGTGTGTCATATATTGCTGGCATTGGTGGCAACCTGTTGGTCATGCTGCGCTTGTCTTCCAATGCTAAGGCCAAATATCGCAGCATCTGATCATGACGCCAAGTAAACCGTCCTTGGCTAAGACCCACCTTACATCCTGTCAAAATGTGTCTTAATGTAGCTGGCGATGAATACAAAGGACACCATGGATCCTCTCCTACCCATAGATTAAGGCTCTGTGGTGATGGGAGAACATCATATGTTGACCTGATGAGGAAACTGATCCTGCTCTGTTCCATTGTCCATAGATCTCGCCAGTCGATCTTGCGTTGTTTCACACTCTCCCATCTCATTCATTCTCCCTGCTTGGCCAGGGAAACTGCCTTTACACACCTCACACTCTCCTCCTGCTTTTGCACCTCGTTGACTACCAGCTTCCGCCGTTGAGCTGGGGCTGCCTTGTGCCATGTAGGAGGAGCTGAACTGAGACCAAGGCCTCCTCTTCCATGCTATACTTGCTCCATGATATCACTGATACAAAGGGCAGCCTTTGCATCTTCCACAGGTTCCTTTGCTCCCCACTTTCTACCAGTTTTCAACACAGGTTCTGCCTACCTCACACATTCGTCGTGTGACTCTACCAATGTAATTTCCAATCGAACTGCTCGGTTACAGCTGAGACTGGCAGCTGCAGTATACGTTTACCATACAGTCCCACTCTGCTGAGGCAGCGTGGAACTCCTAACCATTTCCCAACATATGAACGGATTAACGCTTCCAGCTTCTCTACCTCGTACACAGAAGTCTTGGCAGTAGACTAAACTGAAAGCACCAGAGTTTAAGTTTGCCTGGTAAAGCGCTGCTGTCTATGCTCTTCAACCCTTGCACTGCTTGTTGTCTCACTTCTCCCACACAAGCTGTGTCCTTTAGGTCCCCATCCTACCATCTCCCCAGACTTTTCACAGGGTTCTCAGACACTGTTGGAATTGTAGAACCTCTTATCCACTACTTTACCTTTAATTATAGAGATGCTCCTTGACTTAGTGGGCTTGAATTGCATTCGTGCCCATTCAATGTTATTGATTAGTTTGCCCAGTAATCGATTAGTGCAGGCTACTGTTGTAGACATGATGGTTATGCCATCCATGTAAGCTCTAATTGGTGGCAGTCACATTCCAGAAGCCAAACGTTCTCCTCCCACTACCCATTTTGACGCCCTAATAATTACTTCCATTGCCATGGTAAAAGCCAGTGGAGAAATGGTGCATCCTGCCATTATTCCAATTTCTAGACATTGTCATGTAGTGGTGAATTCTGAAGTTGAAAAACAAAGTAGGCTTTCACTAGGTTTGTTATTGTCCTTGGTACACTGAAAAAATCAAATGCTGCCCAAAGAAGCTCATGTGGTGGTGAACCGTATGCATTATCTAAATCTAGGAATGTCACATGGAGTTCCTTCTCCTTTTCAGCTGTTTGAATTTGCTGCCAGATCACACTGATGTGCTCTAAGCATCCTGGGGAACCTGGAATACTGTCTTGCTGTATTGAAGTGTCAATGAAGCAGTTCTTCAATAGGTAAGCTGACAATCTCTTAGCAACAATACTGAAGAGATATTTCTCCAGCTCGGAGTTAGTTGCTTTTAGTGTGCCATTTTCTCCCTGGTGAATGACTTATTTGCAAATTTGAATGGGTCTTTATAAAAGTAAGTTCTCGCACGATCGTTCTTTTTGCAGTGTTTTCGTAGGCACTCAGCTCTGTGCAATGTTGCAAGCTTATCTTTTATGACCCTTTGTAATAGATTGAGTGCCTCCTTTGTTCTGCTCTCCTCCATTGCTTCCTCAGCTGCCCCTTTTCTCTAACTAAGCTCTCAATCCCCTGCTGCCATCTATACATTACAGGAATAGTTTGTACTTTCTCCTTTCTTTTTTCAACTCCAAATCTCTTGCTTCCATATGTGTAGATGGTATCCCCAAATTTATCCCGCTTCTTTTCAACTGTCCCACTCAACCTTTCCAACGCAGAGATCTGTGTTTACTGTGTCCCACGCTGTTTTTTCAGAAGCTCTTGGCCATTTAACTCCAGTCTTGTGCCCCGTTGAGGTTCTTTTCTCTCTTACGCTGGTTCATCTGACCGGGTTCACAAGGATCATTAGGTTCATCACCAGCTGTGTTTATGCAAGTCCTCCTCTCATCTATGCCAGGGGTGCTGATATCCTGAGAACTGTGGTCTGCTTCTTGTCACTGGACTTTATTATATATATATATATATATATATATATATATATATATATATATATATATATATATATATATTATATATATATATATATATATATATATATATATATATATATATATATATATATTGTGAAAGAATCGAACCTCTTCGCGGTTCGTTGCCCCTTTAAAAACACTGACCCAACACAGAAATGGATTTTTAAAGCGCGGTTGCGCTATTTTTAATCAACACAAACATACAAAAACAAACATAAACAAAACAAACACCTAGCTCTCTTTGAGCACTAACTAAAACAAAACAGGAACCTAAACTGGAAACAGGACAGCTAAGCTGTTTACCTGTACCAAAACAAAAGAAACAAAACAGCACACACACAAAAAGGCTTCACTCTACCTTTTTTTTTCCAAATTACGGCTGTACCCACACACCAGCACAGTCGGGCCTCTGCCCTCTTCAGCAGCCGCCCAGAGCAGACTGACTGCTCTCCTTATAAACCCTGCACCTGGCTCTAATTTTCAATAGTAGCCAGGTGCAGGTAATGATTAAACAATAAAACAATTAACAAACCCAAAAATGTGCCTTACGCACATGTTTTTTCTGCAGAGAGGTTTTAACCCCCTCCCTGCCATCTCACACATCCCCCCCCCCCATGTCTTTTCAAGACACCGGCCATACAACGGCCACCTCCCTCCACCCTTAAAAGACCACCCACCCTCAAGTCCACAAATGTCAATTTTCGCCCTCTTCCACGGGCGGGCTTGAGGGTGGGTTGGTCCCTCCGGCGTTTCCAGGGAGGGACCCAGGACCAACGAGGAGGGACCTAGACGGCTTGTCCAGGGCGACCATAGCGCGGACCGGTGACCGGGAGCCAGGACTGACAGGCAGAGGCGTGCGCCTGTGGATCTGCGCAGCGACCTCTGGAATTCCAGGTGGAGCGCAGCACGATGCAAGGGGAGCGGAGCAATCAGCAGGGGGAACGCTAGTGACCTCTGCCCCTGCGTAGCGACGTCTGCCTCTTGCACAGCGACGTCTGGGATTCCAGGGGGAGTGGAGTAAGGGACCAGGCAAGCGACGGTGCCTGGCAGTGCTGCGACCTGGGAGCAAGGTCCAGCGCAGGGAGGTCTGGGCATTCCGGCCAGGTGTCCACGATGACGGGACTGGGGACCTCCCTCGGCAACGCCGGACTCTCTTGCACGGATGATGGTTCTGGGAAAGGCGGCTCCTCCCCTCTGGGCTCTGGTAACAGCAGCTCCACCCCCTCTGGCTTTCGGGATGACAGCTCCCACTTTTGTAGCAGCAGCTCCAGTTCAGTTGGCTCCCGCTCCGGTATTATCCACGGGGCCAACCCCAGCTCTTGTGTCTGCCTCTCCATCTTCCTTGTCTGCTCCTCCTGAGCAACGGTGTTTTTATTAATCCTCTCAATTAAATCTTTAAAATCCATTCTTGGGTCATTAGAGGCGCCCACACTCGCTGCCACCATATGTGAAAGAATCGAACCTCTTTGCGGTTCGTTGCCCCTTTAAAAACACTGACCCAACACAGAAATTGATTTTTAAAGCGCGGTTGCGCTATTTTTAATCAACACAAACATACAAAATCAAAAATAAACAAAACAAACACCTAGCTCTCTTTGAGCACTAACTAAAACAAAACAGGAACCTAAACTGGAAACAGGACAGCTAAGCTGTTTACCTGTACCAAAACAAAAGAAACAAAAACAGAACACACACAAAAAGGCTTCACTCTACCTTTTTTTTTCCAAATTACGGCTGTACCCACACACCAGCACAGTCGGGCCTCTGCCCTCTTCAGCAGCCGCCCAGAGCAGACTGACTGCTCTCCTTATAAACCCTGCACCTGGCTCTAATTTTCAATAGTAGCCAGGTGCAGGTAATGATTAAACAATAAAACAATTAACAAAAGACAATTAAACAATTAACAAACCCCAAAATGTGCCTTACGCACATGTTTTTTCTGCAGAGAGGTTTCAACCCCCTCCCTGCCATCTCACAATATATATATATATATATATATATATATATATATATATATATATATATATATAATCATTTCATGAACATACCTTACACATATTTGCAAGAACAATCATGCTCACTATATTGATCTTCTAACCCTTGTATTATTTCACGTTAACAAACTAAGAAGTTCATGATTAACCAGCTCAAATGCTTCATATATACGTTATTTGGTAATCAACTTTTAAAAAGCTAAACTCTGCATTCAGGTGGTAGTACAATTATAAAAGCTAAACCATTTCTGTTTCTTATAGCAACATGGTTACTTTGCCCAAAGACATTAGCTCTTGCTATATGGGCCTCAAACTGATTGAGATTTGGCAATTACACCTGCCAAGGAACATGTGTGAAGTCCCCACTGTGCTGTTTTTAAGATTATAACACTTATAATCACTTTCAAAAACTAAAAACTAATAATGTGTTTTGCAATTGATAAGAAAGTTTACACACACGAGTAGGCCATTCAGCCCATCTTGCAGAAAACAATAATTTTCAAGTAAACAAACTGGTCTGGAAATAAACTTCTCATGAGATACTAAAGATACTAACATCTTCCAAATTCCATGTAACTTAAAAAATACAGTATCATTATATGGGTTGCACTTTAAAAAAAATGGGTGTCCTAAATTACATTCTCCCCGTTTTTCTCCCCAATTTAGAATGTCCAATTATGTCCCTTAACCGCAGTAATATCCACAACAGTTCACAACTGGTCAGTGGGCATCCTCAAATCCCATGACCAAATCAATTGCCTATTTACATGCTGAATATCTACATAAAACAACACATGGCCATGTTCACAAAGCTTTAACTTAAATGATTCTGTTTCATGATTAAAGTAAAGTTTAAAATTCATGAAACTTCCTAAACTGTTAAGAATTTTTTTAGTTAAACCTTTAAGTCCACAATGCATAATGATATGGGAATTCTGCAGCGCTAACAGTAAAAAATAAAATACAAATGAATGTAAAACTTTAACCACAGTGTCACAGGGGAATTCAGACTGCTACTCTTTCACTTTCAGTGTACTTACTTCACCTCTGTTAATCACTAAGGGTCCTATTCTGACTCAAGCGCCTATCTCAACGCTTAACTTGATTTACTTACATGCTGGCTATGCACTCTTTAGCTTATGCGTATTCTCACACAGAAATATCAGCGTATATCTGGCTGTGGGCGTGGCCTGCGGCTCCACACTTATTATTTTAAATATTGCAAGTTTATGGTCACGCTTCTGTATAACCAAGTAAAGATGCTTTAAATTTGTGTTTGACCAGCAGTACTCACAGAATGTTACTTATTTAAAAGATTGAGTACAATGCTGATTGTTAGGCTCGAGGTAATATTTATTTTCAATATAATAAACCGTAAGTCGAACCTTGCATGGTTATAATAATAATTATAATAATAATAATAATAATAATAATAATAATAATAATAATAATGCTTAAATTTATAAAGCTCTTCATCCCCAAAGAGGTATCAGCGCACTTTACAGAAATTAGGATGTCAACTATGCATCAACTGCTGCAAACTTTTAAACTAGGACCTTAGTTTTCATCTGAAAGACGGAGAACAAGCAGGAAAGCAAGTGTCTGAGTTGGGATTTGAACAGGGAACCTCCTGGATGCAAGCCTGTGGCACAGCGAGAGCTCTGCCTGTAAATATTGTGGTGTTTTGTTTGTGTTTTGGTGGTGGTTGGCAGGGATGGGATTAATTCCTGTCCCTGCCAAAAACATGTGAGAATGTGGCTGCTCCTTAATAGAATAATTGGTAATAACTGGGAGCAGCCACATACTATAAAAAGAGAGCTAAGGGCTCCATTAGAGAGACTACCATGGAGCTGGAACCAGAGAGGAAAGGTACAGTGTTTGTGATCCACTTCTAAACAATAAATGTTGGGGTGGGTGGTGTTTATACCGGACAGCTAAGCTGTTTCCCGGTCAGCTTAGATAGGTTTTTGGTTTTGTTTATTTTTGGATTTGGAGTTTAAAATGAACACATACAGGCCTGCCCTGTTGAAAACCTACCTGTGCTTGTGTGGAGTACTGTTCCTTTTACACAAAAGACAAGTGAAGACAATCCTGCATGTGGCAAGCTCAACCCGGTTTGTCACAAAGCCCTTTTTGTTTTTTCTTCAGGAACCAATGTCAATCTCCACACCAGATTTTGTTCTTATACAGTATGTTTTAATGACTCATAAAAGCGTAAGGAATTCATTAACCACTTCAGCACCATGACGTACACATGTAGGTCAAATGAAAAACCACTTACAGTACCATGCCGTACGTGCGTATGTCAAGTTTCCCATTCTATTCTACAAGCGGTTTCTCAGTCTAGCGTTTTAGGTTTCATTCTCTAGGCAGTGCTAATACTGTGGAATGTGCAATGAAAGTCGGAGGAGGGACAGGTGACATCTGTATCCAACCGCGTGTCATGTAGCGATTCCAAAGCCATTCAACTTTTACAAGTATATACAGTATATAGTGTTTTAAATTCTTATTTTTTGTTTTATTATTAGTTTCACTTGTTTAGTTGTAGTTTATATAGCTTTTAGCGAAGGTTAAACATGGCAATGTACTTGGAGAGTGACAACGGGAGTGATGAAGATTTCAAAGTTAGTTCGGAGGATTTCAATACCAGCGACAGTAAGGCTGACTTATCACTCAGCGATGAGGATGTGGAGCCAAGAACAGCAGGGGACTAGGTGTTTATTACTGATCCCTACCACGATGCCAGTCCTCCATCATTTGATTTTGCATCGGTTTACTCAGACATTAACCCCACTGTTCTAGACAGATTCACAGTTGTGCCATATTCTCTCCATTTCTTAATAATGGACTTTACTGTTCTCCGGGGGATATTCAATGCCTTGGAAATGTTCTTATATCCTACCCGATTGGTGCTTTTGAAGAACCTTATTACGGATTTGCTTTGAATGTTACGATGATGTAGTTTTTGTTAGGAAATGTACTAACCAACTGTGGGACCTCCCAGAGACAGGTGTATTTAACATGAAATCATGTGAAACACCTAAATTGCACACAGGTGGACTCCATTCAACTAATTATGTGACTTCTAAAGACAATTGGTTGCACCAGAGCTTATTTAGGTGTGTCATAGCAAAGGGGGTGAATACTTATGCAATCAAGTATTTTCTGTTTTAGATTTGTAATTAATTTAGAACAATTTGTAGATTTTATTTTTCACTTTGACATTATGGACTTTGTTGTGTTGATCAGTGGCAAAAACTCCTAATTAAATCAATTTTGATTCCATGTTGTAACAAAATAAAATGTGGAAAAGTCCAAGGGGGGTAAATACTTTGAGAGCCACTGTATATGGCAATATAGCTGATTTTAGTACGATAGTTAAATTAGTCAGGATTTGTGAGATTAATTCAAATGGTTTGCTTTGGTTTTGGGCATATATTGTATTTAAATGAACAATTAAACATAAACAATAAAGCACTACTTTAAAAAATGAAAAACTATAATAAAATAAAAAATTCAAAAGAAACTAGTGTGTAGACAGGTATATGTACATACAAAACTGTAAAAAACGAATGTATTTTTTAATTTAAAACTAAAGTAGCATATGTTTTCTCTGTTTGTCACTCTGTGTAGTATTGAATCCATGTTGAGCTGCAGCAGCCTGCTACTTTGCAGTTTTCTGTAACCTAAGTGCCTCGCTACAGTAAAGCACTGAATGTGGTGTAGCATTTGCATATTGATCAATAAATGAAAAGCACTGAGTGCTATCAAAGTTGCATTTTGCATACGGCATGGGACCTGAGGTTTCAGTCAAAACATATTGTGTAGCCCGTCTTCTTACAGCATCAACACCAGGATTTATAATTTCCCAAACAGTGCCATCCTTCCCAGTCTCCTGAATGCCTGTTCATGCTGGCGATGCAGCTGGAGTCACTGTCCTTGGAACTGCTGCGGGTAAAGTGGTTGGCATGGCAGGCACGCCTGCAGCAGCTGCAGGAGACGATACAGGCAAAGTGGCTGGCACTGCAGAGGATTCCCCAGGACTGCTGGTTCTTCACCTAGGGAGCCCTCTTTGTGGTCATGGCACTTCAGTGGCACCTTCTTCGCTTTCACTGGTGGAACTGCCAGTTTCACAAATCCAGGATTCATCGCTGTCGTGATCACTCACATTCCCTGCATCAGAATCATTTTCGGACAAAGCGGTAAGCATAGCAATCGCTTCTTGAGTGGTCATGAGTCTTCTTTGAGCCATTTTGAATTTCAGCCTAGTCTGTCAGTGTACCTGCGAGAGTAAAATTGTAATACTATATGACAGAAGACTACAGTGCCGTGAAAAAGTATTTGCCCCCTGTCTGATTTTCTGCATTTTTGCATATTTTTGACACTGAATGTTATCAGATCTTCAACCAAAACCTAATATTAGATAAAAGGGACCCTGAGTGAATAAATAACACAAACATTTGATACATATTTCATTTATTTATTAAAGAAATTTATGCAACACCCAATGCCCCCGTGTGAAAAAGTAATCGCCGCCTTAAACTCAAAAACTTGTCACACCACCGTTAGCAGCAATAACTGCAACCAAACGCTTCCTGTAGTTATTGATTAGTCTCTCACAGCGCCGTGGAGGGATTTTGGCCAGCTCCTCCATGCAGAACTGCATCAACTCACTGACATTTGTGGGCTTTCGAGCATGAACTGCTCGTTTCAGGTCCTGCCACAACATCTCAATGAGGTTTAGGTCTGGACTTTGACTAGGCCAATCCAAAACTTTACATTTCTTGTTCTTCAACCATTCTGATGTAGACTTGCTTGTGTGTTTCGGATCATTGTCTTTCTGCATGACCCAGCTGCGCTTCAGCTTCAGCTCACTGACGGATGGATAGCCTGACATTCTCCTGTAGAATTCTCTGATACAGAGAAGAATTCATGGTTCCTTCAATGATGGCAAGGCGTCCAGGTCCTGATGCAGCAAATCATCCCCAAACCATGACACTACCACCACCATGCTTGACCGTTGGTATGAGGTTCTTACTGTGGAATGCAGTGTTTGGTTTTCGCCAGACATAACGGGGCCCATGTCGGCCAAAAAGTTCCACTTTTGACTCATCTGTCCATAGAACATTGTTCCAGAACTCTTGAGGATCATCCAACTGCTTTTTGGCAAACTTGTGACGAGCATTAATGTTCTTCTTAGTGAGCAATGGTTTCCGCCTTGCTACTCTGCCATGAATCCCATTTTTGCCCAGTGTCTTTCTGATGGCGGAGTCATCCTTAGCCGAGGCGAGAGAGGCCTGCAGATCCCTGGATGTTGTTCTAGGGTTCTTTGTGACTCCCTGGACGATTTTACGCCTTGCTCTTGGAGAGATTTTGGCAGGACGGCCACTCCAGGGAAGATTCACTACTGGCCCAAACTTTCTCCATTTGGACAATATGGCTCTGACTGTATATGGCTTAGAAATATGGCTTAGAAAAGGCTTTGTTACCCTTTCCAGACTGATAGGCATCAACAACTTTTTTCCAGAGATCTTCAGGAATTTCTTTTGTTCGTGGCATGATGTGTCTCTAGAACCTGTGTGCTGACAACTTCACTCTAATGGTAAGGGCCAAAGTTAGTCAGATTTATATTGGGCAGGGCTGGCCCAAATCAGGCCTGGTTGTTAACCAAAGTACTCAAACAGCTGACCCTAATTACCCCTTTAATTGGGTTGAGTTACCTCAGGGGGGGGCAATACATTTTTAACACCTGAAGATTGCATGTTTGATTACTTTGCACACAAAACAAATGAAAGAAGCACAAAAATGTGGTGTTGTTTTTCTCTCAGACTCCCTCTATATACCACTACAACCCACAAACAAATCTGACCAAATACAATGTGAAAAATGTGAAAAATGCAGAAAATCAGACAGGGGGCAAATACTTTTTCACGGCACTGTATATATGCTCACGTAGACAGCCAAACGCCAGTTCTCCAAGGAATTGATAGGATAGATCTTTGGATAACACGTGTCTAGACTTCAAGAGCCATATTCTATTCAAAGACATACTGCTGTAAGCTCAGTGGGGGTAGAGAACAACAGGCTTGTATATATATAAAAATAGAACATTGTAGGTTATATTCAAAGTAAAAAAAAAAACATGTACTGTAAAAGGCAGTCAAATTGACTGCACTGGCGGTTCTAGGTGGGAGGGATTATAACTTCCTTATTTTCACGATCATGCCTTTCAAACGCCATCACTGTATTTAATGCATGTATTTAGGAAAAGTCATAAATGGACAACCACATAACTTTCAGACACGAAGAGTAATTTCAACTTGAAAAACTCAAACCATCAAAATGGAGGTTCAAGTATTAAGCACCACGTTTAACCTCCAGCGAGGAACAATGCCCTTCATAGCCAGCCGAAGCCGCCGAGCCAGTTTCAAAATTGTCCCCAAGGAAGTGAGCTCCTGGGGAGATTCAGTCAATTTTGATATGGCAAGCCAAAATGGCTGCCAGATAGACCTTTCATCCTTTGAGTAATGAGTTCTAAAATGCACTGCCGGTCCTACGGGAGTGAGTTGTTTTTTTTTGCGTGCGCTTCATTATTACGAGTACAGCGTACAAACAAGCTGAAAGGTGTATGTATGTAATAAACACTGACAAAATATAGACAAATCATTTTTACTGTAAATAATTAAAACAAATAAATATATTTTTTATTTAGTTATAGGGAAAGGTTTTGACTAAAAAATAACATGTAGGCAATAAACAACGCGGTGGAACAACCACAACAACACGTCCTAAAAAGGGTGACAGACACAAGAGAGAGAGAGAGAGATGAATAAATCATATCCAGGTAAACAGGTTGTGGTGGTGGAGGGAGTGAGTGTGTCTAATGCTTCAGCATATGATACTCCTGAAGCATGGAGCAACGCACAGAGCTTGGCGCCGCCTCTTCACTGTCACTTGATGTTGGTGGTAAATATTCTTCACTTATGTCACTGACACACTCGCTGACATCCGATGCAGTGAAAGAATTGTATGTATTTGAATTTAAAATGGAATCTGAATTCAGCATTATTACTAATACTTCTTTCTCACTGAGTGATTTTTGCCAGTTTACAAACACTGTTGACATTTTGTGAATGGGTTTATTATATTTCAGTCAATAATTCAGTCAATATCTGGGCGCAAAAGACCAATAAGAAGTGTTACAGAAACCTAGTTTAATATTATGTGATTAGAGGTTATGTTGGCTCAGTAATTCAATTTTAAAGTTGCAGAACGTACCGGTACGTTCGTACTACCCTGGGGACCAGAGAGCAGCGAACATACCGATATGTTTGTACTACTCAAAGGGTTAACGTGGAGGGGGATTTCATGCACAAAAAAAGCTTGCGGGCCACATGATGGAGACTGGGTGACCTGAGGCCGCCCTGGTTGTTGATGTAAGGGACTAGCACGTCTCACTCGAACCTCCTGCAAAAAATTCTGCAAGGCCAAGTAAACTGCCTGCAACTCTAAAACGTTGATGTGGAGACCCTGCCAAGGGAGGTTCCACACTCCTTGCACCCCTCTGCCATTCAACACAGCGCCCCACCCAGGCTGGAGACATTCATGATGACAACGTCTCTTCTGGTGACACTGCACAGCGCTATGCCGAGGCGTAGATGGGCCAGTTGTTTCACCAAGGGAAGGCCTGTAGACAGTGATGAGACACTCAATAGGTGGCCGCAGTTCAACGCGGGCTGAAGAACCCTGCTGTTGAACCAGGCCTGAAGAGGGCGCATGTGCAGGAGACCCAATGGAAGGGTCTAGGTAGCTGCTGCCATCAAGCCAAGGGGTTTCTAGAACGTCACTACCATGAGCACTCTTTTGAGCTGAAAGAGCTCCTGCACTCTGCTGTCCGACAGAGTGGAAAGGATGGCTCTGGAGTCCAAGCACACTCCGCGTGAGCTGGCTCTTCGCATGATTCACCTTAACCCTTTGCTGCCGACGCGCTGTAATTTCATAACTTTTGTAACAATGACAAAACATGTCATATCTCAGCCGTCCAATCAGCAAACTTTTTTTTTTTAAGTGTGGGTCATAGCCATGACTACAGGGTGTGTCATGATACCATTGGTTTAGGGCTAGGATGGGTGGGACATATAATATTTCCAAGATGAAGACGAGTGTCATTGCTGGCGCCATTACGACTGAGTGCACAGCGGATTCGAAGTTCTGTATCTCCGGTTTTACAATCCCAAGAGTACTAATCTACATATCATCTAAACGGTAAATACTTGGTAAATCAACGGTAAATCAACGGTAAATACTTGGGCTAATTAGCCATATTGGTTTTTTTTGTCAACTTTATATTAGTTTTTTGTGTGTTGAGTACATCTGCAGTGTTTTTTTTTTTGCTCACTGTGTCATGTCTGTGTGCGCGTGAGGTGCTTCCTGGGCAGGGCCTACTTTTCTGACTTTAGACAAGAGTAACTACTGTCCTAACATCACTTTTAAAAAAAAACACCTCTTATAGTTAGTTTCACATGTATGTTTTTATTTTTTATTTCATTTTTTTAACTTGTTTCTCCTCAGGAGATAAGGCAAAACTAAATAGGTCTATTGCATCAGATGCCAAAAGTTAGGTGGTTGTGTACGTCTGTGTATTAGCAAATTTTTGTTTACTTTTTAGCTGTAGTCATTATTAATATTTAGCCATATATTTTATTATTAGTTTACTGTGTGGGTGTGTGTAAAGAACAGAGACATTATTTAGCTGTAGTCATTATTATTATTATTTAGCCATGTAGTTAATTATTAGTTTACTGTGTGTGTGTAAAGAACAGAGACATTATTTAGCTGTAGTCATTATTATTATTTTGCCATGTACTGTATTTTATTATTACTTTACTTTTAGTTTGTGTGGCTACAGCGGCCCACGAAAATGACAGCAGAGGATCTGCCAGAAGCATACCTGGAGGTATTTGAGGCTACGGTGATCTCTGCCGGGTTAGCCCGGGAGCAGTGGTCTAGCTACCTCCTGCCGCAGCTGACGGGGGAGGCACAGGTGACGACAAGGACCCTGGATCTGGCGGCAATGATGCAGTATCCCAGGCTGAAAGCTGCCATCCTCAACCACGTGGGTGCGACTCCAGAGGGCTACCGCCGCAAATTCCGGGAGGAGAGCTTCTCTGCAGAGGAACACCCCAGGGCCATCACACACCGCTTGCAGGATTACGCCCGGGATGGTTGAACCCAGGAGCCACCACTACTGCCAGGCTGGTGGAGGTAATCGTAGTTGAGCGTTTCCTGCAGTGCTTGGCTCTGGGGCCGCGCTTGTGGGTGCAACATCAGGCACCCGCCACCCTGGATAGGGCGATCCAACTGGAGTACCAGGCAGCAGAACCAACGCCCGCTAAGCTGGCCCCAGGGAGGGTGAAGGGGTATCCAGGTCTTTGGGCGGAGTGTGGCGGTGGGAGCTCCCTGTCCGAGAACTGGGGCGGAGTGGGGTCACCCATGGGCTGCTGCGGTGTTGGACTGGAGTCTCGCGCGGCCACCCTACCGTCGAGTCCCTTTGATGGCTCCTGTGTCTCAAACCTTCCGCTGAAGCTTCCTGGCAAGAAACCAGTTCACTGATGTGTGGAACAAGCTGGGAGGTGAGCCACATCGACCAGGAGTGCCCCGCTATGGGATGTGACCTCATCCGACCAGGTAAGACTGTTCCATTCCATCAGTCACTCCAGCAGACGGGTTTTGTGATTCCTGTGTTAGTGAACAATACACAAACCCAGACTCTCTTAGATTCAAGGTGTAGTCAGTCCCTAATACAAGAGAGCTTAATCTCACCACGGCATAATGGGTCAGGTGTATATTAAATGTATTCATGGGGATATGCACACTTATCCTAAGATGTTTGTGAATTAAAAAATTGGCCAGCAGGTGACGCAAGTGCAGTTGGGTTTGTGTCCTCGGTTGCCAACAGGACTGCGAGCAGTTCAAAGATTGGTTGGCTGCTGTGATGGCTATTGGCTAAGAAAGAGGTAGTAATTGGAGAGATCTTCCCCTTTCGCGACCTAGCCTGGTTTAGCCATAGATTTAAACCCTGAAAAACTAAATGGGAATTCCGGCCCGCTAAGAGAGAGGGCTGGGAATTGAGGAACTACGAGAAGTTTCAGGTGGGGGCGATTGGTGAAGAGTCTGGGGGGTAGGCCGCGGAGCCAGCGCAGGAGTCTGGTTCGGCTGCCTCCACTGAAGACCAACCCGATTCCAAGCTGGAAGCCATGGGAGCTGATTTTTTAGCTCGCTCCCATGACTTCCGACTCGAGCAAGGGCGTGATGACGTGCTGGGCAGGCTCTTTGACCAAGCAGCTGTGGTTAATGGTCGGGTGGTTGAGCCCAGACGCGCCGCCTCGTACCCTCATTTTGAAATTAATCGAGACCTTTTGTACCATGTCGAAAAATTACCCCAGACGGGGGAAGTGCATCACCAGTTGCTCATTCCTCAGCCCTTTAAGGAGGATTTGTTGGAGCTTTTCCCCTGTCTGGTCATTTGGGAAGGGACAAGAACAAAGCAAGGCTCGTGACACGGTTCTATTGGCTGGGGCTGGATGGTGACATCAGGCGTTTTTGCGAACGCTGTGGGGAATGTCAGAAAGCTTGCCCTAGAGCTGTCCCACAAGCTCCACTGGTGCTGTTGCCCCTAGTGGAAGCTCTGTTTGAGTGTATTGGAGTAGATATAGTGGGACCGCTAGAAAGGAGTGCGGCAGGATACACACACCTATTGGTCATTTTGGATTATGCTACACGTTATCCAGAGGCCATTCCCCTCCGATCTGCGTCTGCTAAGTCTGTTGACAACAAGCTCGTGAAGGTTTTCTCCCAGGTGGGGATCCCCAAAGAAATACTGACCGACCAAGGCACCAACTTTATGTCCCGACTAGTCTGTGGAACATGTCAACTTTTGGGGATTAAGACCATTAGGACCTCGGTCTTTCAACCCCAGACTGATGGTCTTGTGGAGTGTTTTAATAAGACCCTCAAAAACATGTTGCGCAGATTCATTGACAGTGACGTGCACTACTGGGACCAGCTGATCCCTCCCCTTCTCTTTGCTATCAGAGAGGTACCTCAGGCTTCTACAGGGTTTTCACCATTTGAGCTGCTGTATGGGCGGAGACCCCGGGATGTGCTGATCAGAGAGATGTGGGAGGAACAGCAGGATAATTCGACCAATACTGTCCAGTATGTGTTGGACCTGCGCAAATGTCTTGAGCCTGTGGGAAAATGGGCGCATGACAATTTGCAGCAGACTCAATGCAGCCAGGAGACCCAATATAACAGGGGGGCCCGGTTATGCACGTTTCAGCCATGGGATAAAGTGCTTCTGAGTCGAAACTGCTGGCGAAGTGGCAAGGGTCTTTTGAGGTTACATGCCGGGTTGGGACGGTGGATTATGAGATCAGGCAGCCAGAGCGACGGACAGAAAAGCACATTTATCATGTAAATCTCTTGAAGCCCTAGTTGCAATAGGAGGCTTTGTTAGTGGCGCAAGCAGATGACATCACAGACCTGGGACCTGATCGTTCTGTGTTGGCGAAAAAGGGGTCGGTACAGATTGCAGATAATCTGACACCAACACAGAAATGTCAGGCTCGTGCGCTGGTGGCGAAGTTTCCTGATGTGTTTTCGCCTGTCCCGGGGCAGACTCGAGTAGCCCACCATCACATTGAGATTGAGCCGGGGGCACCAGTTCGCCAGAGGCCGTACCGCATACCTGAGCGCAAAAGGCAGGTAATAAAGACGGAGATTGACGAGATGCTCAGACTGGGTCTAATAGAGGAGTCCCAAAGTGACTGGAACAGTCCGACTGTTTTAGTGGATAAGCCAGACAGATTTTGCATTGACTTCAGGCAAGTTAACAAAAAATCAAAGTTTGACGCTTATCCCATGCCCCAGGTGGATGAGTTGCTGGAGCGTCTCGGCACGGCTCATTTTATGACGACACTGGATTTAACGAAGGGGTACTTGCAGATACCCCTGACCCCAGAATCCAGAGAGAGGACAGCGTTTTACCAATTTAGGACCACGACCTTTGGGTTGCACGGAGCACCAGCCACTTTCCAGCGGATGATGGATCGCATTTTGCGGCCCCATCAGCAGTATGCCGCTGCTTACATAGATGACGTGGTTATCCACAGTGAGGACTGGCCGAGTCATCTGAGGCTGGGCTCACTGCTAACCCAAAGAAATGTGCCGTTGGGAAGAGTGAGTCTGAGTATTTGCTGAGGTGAAAGCCTTGGCTGACTGGCCGGTCCCTACGACCAAAACCCAGGTGCGCTCTTTCTTGGGACTAGAGGGCTATTATAGGAAGTTCATCCCGAGCTTCGCCACGCTCGCTACTCCCTTGACAGACATCACCCGGAAGGCTGCCCCAAATACGGTTCAGTGGATGGAGCCGTGCCAGAGAGCCTTTCTCGCTTTGAAGCAAAGGCTGTGTAGCAAAGGCTGTGTAGCAAGCCAGTGCTATGCAGTCCTGATTTCAGTAGTAGGTGCACCCTGCAGATGGATGCGTCAGAGACAGGTCTGGGGGCAGTGTTGTCTCAGGAGGTGCAGGGAAGCGAGCACCCGGTCCTGTATCACAGCAGGAAGCTCCCTCCCAGTGAGAAAAACTATAGTACCATCGAGAAGGAGTACTATGTCACAGTAAAATGGGCAGTCGAGTCACTCCGGTACTTCACCCTGGTTACAGATCATGCCCCCTTAGCATGGCTTCACCGGATGAAGGATAACAATGCCAGAATCACGCGGTGGTACTTGGCCCTGCAGCACTATGCCTTCACGGTAGTCCACCGAGCAGGGAAGCTGCATCAAAATGCAGATTTTTTCTTTCGGGAAGGCATGGGGGTGTAGGATTTTCGACTGGACCGGTGGTGCCATTCTGAGGGGGGTGATATGTAACAGAGGGTGGGGGGGGGGGGGGGAAAGAGATCTGTGCTGACTGTCTGGTGCATGCGTGGTACTGCAGGAAGGGGGCAGCAGCCTCGTAGATCCGCCTGTCAGTCATGGCAGTGACACGGAGAGGTGGGGAAGAGGGTGTGTTGGCTTTCCCTCTCTCTAAGTGGCTGAGAGGCAGACTTGGGGGATTGCTCAGCCCATAAGTACTGCGCTTGGTTATGCATTCGGGTGGCTGGAGAGAGGATACCCAGTGACGCTGGCGAAAGACGCCAGTGTAAACAAAGACCAGGCAGGAACGTCAGCTGTTGAAGAGAGAACAAAACAGGCACGCATGGCTGAGGAAGACAGCCTACCTTAAACAATTAAATCAAGAATTAAAATAAATAATTACGTACCCGAAGGGACATGTGTAGTTATACAGGGAACTCTGGCCAACCCAGTGTATAGGGAATAGCTGTCATAAAATATTAATTTTCTTCAATAAAATGTTTTAGCCTGGTTTTTATTTATTCTTGTTTTGAAAATAAATAAATACAGCACAATATGGAAGTTTTTTTTTTTCAAGACACAGCAATGCAATTAACGCGCATTAAAATAATTAATCTCCCTCCCAAAAAAAATTCTTAATATCAAAGTTTTATTTGTAATATGCTTTTTTTTTTCAAATATATATATATATATATATATATATATATATATATATATATATATATATATATATATATATATATATATATATTTTACTTGATAACGTGTGTGTTGTGTCTTTATTTTTATACTGAAACATAATTGTATCTCACACAGGGCAATAATGTTTCCAATCTCACTTTTTGGCAAGTCTTAACCCTGGTCTGCCTTTGTCATTTCGGAGGTTGATTTTTGTAAAATACTATGCATTATAAAACCTTATCTAGTTATGCAACTGTACAAGATATTTCAATTCTGATTTCAGATTAGAAATCCTTGACAAATTGTGAAGCCACAATATCCTTTAAGTTTTTTATATGAAACTTGTTAAGAGGTTGAAATTGGCAATTGTTTAAAATATTATTTATTATTTTACATTTGCCATTTCGGAGGCTGATTTTTTTGTAAAATACCAGGAGGGGGCCTTGCACTGTTAATGTACAGGTTGGTGATGTGAGCACCCATGTGTTAGTTGATTCAGGATGTGGGCAAACTTTATTTCAAGAAGCTCTATTGACGGGGGTAGCTTGGTGTCATGCAGGGTCATGGTCATTTCCTGTATCCATGGGAATAACAAGGACTACCCCCTCACTAAATTAGATTTGACTACTGAATGTCATACCCACTGCGTAATCGTGGCAGTGGCTACAAAGTTGCCATATCCTGTCATTTTAGGTCAAGACTGGCTGCATTTTGACACAGTGATTAATAAAACGGTAACGCCAGTCTCCGGTAAGACCGTGGGAGCAGCAGGGGAAGCTATTGGGAACATTTTTCCACTGCACGCTGATCTGTTCCATTTCTGATTTCGCCCGTAAAAGACAAAAAGAGAGCGAAGGGTTGAAAAGTGGGAAGGAATGTTAATGAAACAAGGCTGGGGTTTGGTGGGGGAAACCTGTGAGTCTATCAAATGTAAGGGAAAGGGGATCGGGAGTGTGATCTGTGGGGGCGGGTTACTGAGGCCCCCAGTGCTGAAACTACATTTAGCTCCACTAGATATACCGAAATTCTGGGACCGAGATGTGGACCTAGCATTAGAACAAAAGAATGATCTGTCACTGGCTCACATCTGGGGGCAGGTTTGGTCTATCGCGGGGAAGGGTGTAGAGGATAACCGGCTGCTTACATATATTCACCACATTATTGTCGGATAAGTCAGATTGTAACACAATTACTCGTTCCACAGTCTTTTTGACGTGAGATCATGCGGCTGGCTCACAATGTCCCATGTTTGGGCCATTTAGGTAGCGATAAGACAAATATTGGCTCAGTTTTATTGGATGGGAGTTTTTAGTGAAGTGACAAGATATGTAGCGGAGTGTCCGGAATACCAGCAAGTAGCACCGGGGTGGGTTTGCCTGGTCCTGCTGATCCCACTGCCCCTGATCTCAGTTCCCTTTGAACACATTGCTATGGACATAGTGGGTCCATTGAGCCAGTCTGACTATGGATACATGCACATTTTGATAGTGGTGGACTACACGACCAGATATCCAGAGGCAGTACCATTGAGATCCACTAGTGCCGCAGCAGTGGCTCGAGTTAGTACAGATTATAGCGAGAGTAGGGATTCCAAAGTAAATCCTCACTGATCACGGAACGAACTTCATGTCACAATTCTTGAAAGAATTATATAAATTGTTGCAAATTAAGTCCATTCGACTTAAGATGCTGAAGCGGTTTGTCAACCAAGATCAAAAGCATTGGGCTAAACTCCTCCCCTGCCTGATGTTTGCAGTGAGAGAGGTGCCCCAGAGCTCGACCGGGTTCTCTCCCTTTGAGCTGCTGTATGGGAGCCAACCACGGGGTATCCTTGATCTTGTGAAAGAAGGGTGGGAGGAGCAAACATAAACTTCCAAAAACATAGTCAAGTACGTAATCATGTTAAGAGACCACCTAGCATTGGTTGGTCGTTTGGCACAAGAGAACCTCATACTAGCTCAGCATCGCCAGGAGCAGCAGTACAACAAACAAGCACGGATTTGGAGTTTTCAGCCAGGTGATAAAGTACTGTTGCTACTTCCCACATTGGAGTCTAAGCTGTATGCTAAGTGGCAGGGGCCATACAAAGTGATACAGGGAATTAGTAATGTAAATTATGAAATTAGGCAACCTGATCGCCGAAATAAGACCGAAATTTATCATATTAACTTGTTAAAACCCTGGAATGAAAGGGAGGCCCTATTTATAGCTTGTGACAGTTTAGAAGAGGATTTTGGTCCCACTGCCAATCCACCAGCTACAACTAACATACCGATGCAAAACAGTTACTTCTGGATCAGAAACGCGAGCTCTACCAGTTAGTGGAAAGGTTTACTAATTTTATTTCTAGGGCTGTCAATTAATCGCAGTTAATTTATGCGATTAACGCATAAATGTTTTTAGAGATTAATTATTTTAACGCGCGTTAATCACATTGCTGTGTCTTGAGCCTTTCGGCACACCGTACTTCGATCCCGGCCGCGGCAACATTGTATTGAGTGTCTGAGTGCAGTTATTGTTTAAATAAAGGTTAGTCACTGAACCACTTAATGGAGTAAAGCACTAAAAATGAATGGGATTTTTCTTTTTTGACAGGCTCACTGGACAGAAAGACATTTACTTGTTTACTGTCAAAGTGAGTTCCAGTATCAAACACAAGTACATCAAGTCTGCTGCGCGCCTTCATCTCTCAAAATACACTAGCAGCTCTTTTGCTACAGACAATAACAACAACAAATTAAACCCACCAGATTCGACAAAAATGCAGGATCGCATATCAAGTTAAGTATGATCATGATAATAAATGAATTAGGCTGCGTTGCTCCTTTTTTTTTTGCGTGTAGTATGTAAAGCCTAACAATTGTTAGTTTGCAGTTTTTGGATATGATGACAGTTTTTTTTGTATGTTCTCTTCACAATTAACAGTTCATTTCCTAGAAGTGCTTACTATAGCTACATATTTATAAAAAAAATAATTTATTTCAGTTCACAATCACATTTAAAAATAGACATCCTATATGTTTTCTGATCTCTGTGTGCTGCTGATCAAGCTTGAACTGCACATTTTATTGTGTTGGTTGTATTTGTAATTTCTAAATTATTGCCCCTAGTACATTTTGGTGGCGGTCTCAATGGGTAAATTTCCTGGTTAAATAAATACATAAATAAATAAAATTTTAAAACAATTTAAGGATAATAAAAACAATAGCATCAGTAATAAAACAAATTTAAATTCAATGGATGTAGTAATTGTAACAATTTAATATGCGATTAAAACTGAGATTAACTAAGATTATTTTTTTTAATTGTGAGATTAATCACGATTACTTTTTTTAATCACTTGACAGCCCTAGTTATTTCACATGCTATTATTACTCCAGCAGGTGTCAAGGTTCGAGAGAGACTGTACCAGATTCCAGAAAGTCGCAGGGGTCCCGTTTGCAAGGAGGCAGAGGAAATGCTCGGGCTTGGAGTCATTGAATCTTCCCAGAGCAAGTGGTGCAGTCCTATCCTGACGATGGGCAAGAAGAACAGCTCCATTCGGTTCTGTGTGGATTTTCGAAAGATTAATGTCATCTCCAAGTTTGATGCATATCCAATGCCCTGAGTGGATGAGCTCCTCAACCGACTGGGTAAGGCGCAGTTAATCTTGACCTTGGATCTGACGAAGGGATACTGGCAAATTCCACTCGGAGCTCGAGAGAGAAAACTGCTTTCTCTACCCCAGATGGCTTGTTCTATTTCTGGACCATGCCCTTCGCCACCTTTCAGAGACTGATGAACCGGATCTTAGATCCCATCATCAGTATCCAGCCGCGTACATTGATGATATGGTGATTTTTAGCTCCACCTGGAAGGAGCACATTATTAGACATATTATTATAAGGCTGTCCTACAAGCTGGGCAGTGTGCATTTGGCAAGCAAGAGACTCAATACCTTGGCTACATTATGGGTAATGTCCGGGTAAAGCCGATCACCCCCAAAGTCTAGGCGCTGGTGGAGACGGCGATCCCGAGAACCAAGTCAAAGGTGAGATCACTATTGGGGTTAGCTGGCTATTATTGCCGCTTTATCCCCAAGTATGCCACCTTAGTCAACCCCCTGGTAGATCTCACCCGAAAGGCTGCTCCAAAAATAGTTAAATGGACAAGGCAGTGTCAGGGGGCATTTGATATGATTAAGAAGCGACTCTGTCAAGCTCCCACTCTGATTTCACCAGTAACGCCAGGATAACACGGTGGTATCTGGTGCTGCAACCCTTTCACTATACTGTGAAGCATCGTGCGGGTAAGGAACATCAAAACGCTGATTTTTTTTCAAGGGAGGGGATACCATTGGAGAATGTAGAGTTGGCCGAGTGTTCCTTCGGCATCACTCTGAGGGGTGAGATATGCAATAAAGAGAGAAAGTGTTGTAAATCTCCCTCCCAATCAGAAAGGATGCTGTATAAGGTTGGTAGTACGCTTCCCCATAGACGGACCAACTTGACGGTGGGCGGGAACAGGAAGTCGGCCATCTTGATGGGGGCATGTAGCTGTCAGTACATGAAACGACTCAAATGTGATCAGCTGCGGGCCAAGCAGTGATTGGTTTCACCGGGGAGCCGGGCTGATTGCAGAGAGGAGTTGGGTAGTACAAAGAGGACGCAGCTGCGCAGGTATGGCCCCTTACGCTGAGAACGTAAGCTACGGCCGAAACATTGTTTGTTTTGTTACGTGCTGTTTTGTTTTGTGTATTGCAGAGGAGGAGTAGAGACTCAGGAGCTGCCACTACCAAGCCAGCACACACCCCTGAGCACTTACTTCACTGCGCAAGCAAATCACCAGCACCACGATTCCCAGGATTTAAAGAGCACTGTTTCGTGCACTGTGGACGTGGATTAGGGATTTGTTGTATCTTTTTGTTTGGGCCTGCAAGCCCGCCGTGTACACCCCCGATACCATCACTGGTACAGGGGTGGCCCTTTTTGTTACTTATTAATAAACACGGATGTTTTTGGGAGAATTACTGTGTGGACAGTCCTTTTGTACATCACATCACTCGCATCCCGATCACAGGGATTGTTGTACAATGAAAAATAAAAACAATATTTACTCAGTTTTATTTCTCTTTTTCTGCATTCCACTTAACAAAAACTAGGATTGCATCATGAAAGAAAATTAAAACGCTTAAGATTAATTTAATTTAAAATTACTATACGAGTCATTTCTTTTGCAAGTATGACCTGTAACATATTGCGGACAGTAATGGACCCTGATTGACTCGCTTCTTATATATATATATATATATATATATATATATATATATATATATATATATATACACATACAGTACTGTGCAAAAGTTTTAGGCAGGTGTGAAAAAATGCTGTAAAGTAAGAATGCTTTCAAAAATAGACATGTTAATAGTTTAAATTTATCAATTAACTAAATGCAAAGTGAGTGAACAGAAGAAAAATCTAAATCAAATCCATATTTGGTGTGACCACCCTTTGCCTTCAAAACAGCATCAATTCTTCTAGGTACACTTGCACACAGTTTTTGAAGGAACTCGGCAGGTAGGTTGGCCCAAACATCTTGGAGAACTAACCACAGTTCTTCTGTGGATTTAGGCAGCCTCAGTTGCTTCTCTCTCTTCATGTAATCCCAGACAGACTCGATGATGTTGAGATCAGGGCTCTGTGGGGGCCATACCATCACTTCCAGGACTCCTTGTTCTTCTTTACGCTGGAGATAGTTCTTAATGACTTTCGCTGTATGTTTGGGGTCGTTGTCATGCTGCAGAATAAATTTGGGGCCAATCAGATGCCTCCCTGATGGTACTGCATGATGGATAAGTATCTGCCTGTACTTCTCAGCATTGAGGAGACCATTAATTCTGACCAAATCCCCAACTCCATTTGCAGAAATGCAGCCCCAAACTTGCAAGCAACCTCCACCATGCTTCACTGTTGCCTGCAGACACTCATTCGTGTACCGCTCTCCAGCCCTTCGGCGAACAAACTGCATTCTGCTACAGCCAAATATTTCAAATTTTGACTCATCAGTCCAGAGCACCTGCTGCCATTTTTCTGCACCCCAGTTCCTGTGTTTTCGTACATAGTTGAGTCGCTTGGCCTTGTTTCCACATCGGAGGTATGGCTTTTTGGCCGCAAGTCTTCCATGAAGGCCACTTCTGACCAGACTTCTCCGGACAGTAGATGGGTGTACCAGGGTCCCACTGTTTTCTGCCAATTCTGAGCTGATGGCACTGCTGGACATCTTCCGATTGCGAAGGGAAGTAAGCATGATGTGTCTTTCATCTGCTGCAGTAAGTTACCTTGGCCGACCACTGCGTCTACGGTCCTCAACGTTGCCCGTTTCTTTGTGCTTCTTCAAAAGAGCTTGGACAGCACATCTGGAAACCCCTGTCTGCCTTGAAATGTCTGCCTGGGAGAGACCTTGCTGATGCAGTATAACTACCTTGTGTCTTGTTGCTGTGCTCAGTCTTGCCATGGTGTATGACTTTTGACAGTAAACTGTCTTCAGCAACCTCACCTTGTTAGCTGAGTTTGGCTGTTCCTCACCCAGTTTTATTCCTCCTACACAGCTGTTTCTGTTTCAGTTAATGATTGTGTTTCAACCTACATATTGAATTGATGATCATTAGCACCTGTTTGGTATAATTGTTTAATCATACACCTGACTATATGCCTACAAAATCCCTGACTTTGTGCAAGTGTACCTAGAAGAATTGATGCTGTTTTGAAGGCAAAAGGTGGTCACACCAAATATGGATTTGATTTAGATTTTTCTTCTGTTCACTCACTTTGCATTTAGTTAATTGATAAATAGAATCTATTAACATGTCTATTTTTGAAAGCATTCTTACTTTACAGCATTTTTTCACACCTGCCTAAAACTTTTGCACAGTACTGTATATATTAGTGTTGTAAATCGAACCCTGACGTTGACATCGATTATCATTCAAATTCTAATAACGATTATCGATTATTATCGAGTTAAAATGCTAAGAAAAAAAAACACATTTCACAGTAACAGTTTAAAGGAACAATAAGTCATTTTTTATAGAGCATGGTACAAAAACAAATTCTGATGTTTTAAGACACATTTGATAAATACATTGGCATTTATATATAGCACTCTCCAATTTTCATATTCCTGCCATTACTAGCCTTTGCCTCGTTTTGTGTAAAATCTGACATATTTCCAGTGTAAACATAACGTTAAATTAAGAAGAAAAAAAAAAAAAAAAAAATCAACCCCACTGTCCAAAGGAAAAAAAAAACAAGGTTGAAAACTACATTAACATTATGGCCTATTCACATGGAAATAATTCAATCTCTCATTTTTTTAAAAAAATTTGCTGTTGGTTTCAATTTATGAATTACGTGGCCCAGCTTCTGCTAGCGAAAGCAGCAGTCTCTTCCAGTGTGCCGTGGCTGCAGAGATACATTTCACTTTTTGCTGTCATATTTTAATCAAAACTTTACATAGTCACTTAGATTTGCATTATCTTCAGTGAATACAACTATATAGTCATTTTTCCAAACATTACATTAGAGGTAGCCTACCCTTTCCTGCAACGGAACTTTCGATAGATTTTATTTTGCGTATTCATACTTGAATATGTATAATATCTCTTTCATACATGTATGTGGATTTATTATTAATTGACTGTGACAGTCTGGCTCGCAGTGGTGACGTCACGGACCAGGAAGTAGAAACCAAAACAATGGATGGGCGGTTGAAGCTGAGTGCAACGGCACTCAGCATATTTATTAATAAACAAAACAAAAGATTTAAACAAAACAACAAAACACAAAACAAAACGGCACAAGGGCCAAACGAATAAACAAATACTGTTTAGCAGTCATCTTTAACTGTCGTTATTTTTTCGCTCGCTCTCTCCGCTCCCCGTACTCTCCTCTGTACACTCCACCCAGAGTGCAGAGAGCTGCAGGTTTATATATTCTGGCCGAGGGATTAAGTAGTTGTTAATTATCTTATTACCCCTCGGCCAGAGTCTGCACGCGTTTGGTAAGGATGCATGACTGTCAGCTAGTTAAATAATCAGTAGCTGATCAGCCATGCATCCTCACGGGGTTTTTAAATATATAATAAAAGACGCGGCGCTTTTACCCGCGCCGCAAACAAAAATACAAATAATAATACATAGGGGCGGGACACTCCGCCACATTGACCTACTGCCCACATTGCAACCAAGATATGTAAAATATCTCTTTCATACATGTATAGGCCTAATCAATCTACACACCACGTCGCAACCAGAAATGTGTCACATACTGGAGTGCTCAGAGAAGCGTTTCACCCACGTGGATTTCCTTACAGTTATACAGTACATTACTAAGGCCCTACCTATTTCACGCCCATGAAAAACCTGACACGGACTGTGAAATTCATTCTTCACTGTGAAAACTGTCTACTTTTGCCCTGCATTTAAATACAATTAAGTTATGTGTATTGCTCCAGGTTCCTGATGTGATTATAAGCTTGTTTCAATTTCAAAAAGAAAACTGGACAGGATACGTCATACTACGATCTAGCGGCATTTAGACTCAGGCAGCAATCAAAAACGAAAAAGCTTGCGGATAGTGCATCGCTTCAAAACTAAAAGGTAAAAAAATAAATAAATAAATAAAATTCTGAAACAGCAGCACGTGACAGCGTAGTAATGTTAAATATTATTAGTTTCGCTCAAGACAGACGCCTACAGTTGGGACTGATTTAAAACAAAATAATATGTATAATATATATTAACAAAGCAGGTTACCCTTGATCTCTGCAATCCTGTATTTGTTCACAGACGCATATTCTCAGTAACTTTTAGAAGCAACAACACAGATTACGTTCTTGACAGTAAGTTAATATATACAAGACATGTTTTTAATTTCAATGAATATTTGACTTTATCATTAATGTCATGGGGTCCCAATCGATAAATAATTCAATTATTACTGTTATTGTTACAAGCCTAATATATATATATATATATTGTAGCGACGGTAAGAATCTAAGCGTACAACTTTATCTTCCAAGTAGACAGCTCATTTATTTAGCAAATAGAGTGAACAGCAACACTCTGCAGCGTGCGGGCTGATCTCAGCTGACAGTAAGGGGGGCCACAGAAGAACGCCCCCCACTGCTCCACGCCTGCCAATGGGGCACCAGCAGGACACGCCTCCCCACTGCTCCACGCCTGCCAATGGGGCACCAGCAGGACACGCCCCCCACTGCTCCACGCTTGCCAATGGGGCAGCAGCAGGTCACGCCCCCCCACTGCTCCACATCTGCCAATGGGGCACCAGCAGGACACGCCCCCCCACTGCTCCATGCCTGCCAATGGGGCACCGGCAGGACACGCCCCCCACTGCTCCACGTCTGGCAATGAGGCACCAGCAGGACACGCCCCCCCACTGCTCCGCGCCTGCCAATGGGGCACCGGCAGGACACGCCCCCCACTGCTCCACGCCTGCCAATGGGGCACCGGCAGGACACGCCCCCCACAGCTCCATGCCTGCCAATGGCGGAACCGGCAGGACACGCCCCCCACTCACAGCAGCAGCAGACAAGCAAGGGAAAGCGAGCAGCAGCTCCAGCAGCATAAAAGCTGCTACCCACCAGACGTGATGAGGCAAGTGAAACTGTGATGCGACAAAATGAATAGAACCTATACTTTTGATAAGTATCTTTCACACCACAAGCGACACAACAGGAGATGTGGGAGCGGTAATGGGGCGTTGAAATAAGTAGGATTGAATCCTATTTTATGCGATTTGTCACACGACAACTAGGGAATTGACCAATCAGAGAACAGCTTTAATGCACGTGGTCCAGCAGGGTGAAGCAGTATCCAAAATGACGGAGGAAACAATAATACTTGCCATGGAAAAAATACCTAGAGCTTTATGACAACGGTCATCACAATTATAAAGATATATATTTGAAAGACAATATATGGGAGTTCAATTCGAAGGAACTAGATAAGCCTGGTGTGTATGATTTATTGCTATATATGTTGAAATACCGTCAGAGAAGACGCTCAATCAATTTCCACATCATGTTGCAGAATACGTAGCAGTCTTGATCACATTTTTGTCAGAAAAAGGCTTTTTTTTTGCCATTGAATGCATGTAAGAAAATGTTCTTTCGGATATTCAGATATTTGTCCCAGCACTATGTAAAATAAATCAGGCTTTTTTGCATAGACAACCTTTTTCTTTTTTTGTTGAAAAGCAGTTGCCTTTGGAGCACAAATATTTTCAATGTTTTTTTTCAATGAGTGGCATACACTGCTTAAAGCGAAACTCATTTCATTTTCCCAAACACAATTTTTTTTTCATCAGACATACACATTTAAAAAGGAAAGATATTTTTGGTTGAAAAAATTGATTGCTTTATTTCTTGCTGTGTCTTGTTTTTGTTGTGAGATGTTATTTGAGAGCAGGTGTAATTGTGTAGTAAGTTCTGGTATAGGTATACACACAGGCAAGCTATGTGCCTGTAAAATAACTAAAAACTCCTCTTGTAATTGACTTTGCTCACACAAGCTTTGGTCTGTTTTGCATGAACTTTTAAGACAGATTTTTTTATGAAAAGATATATTCCTCTAGTTGTATCACCTTGGTAGTGGTGGAGTGGTTGGAGCCATATTTGTAGATCTACAGAAAGCATTTGATACAGTCAATCATGACGTTCCTTCTAAAGTATCAAAACTACATTTTTCTAATAAGGCACTGAAATGGGTTGAGTTTTATTTGTTGGATAGAAAGCAATGTGTTAGAGTTAGTAATATTTAATCTACCTTTAAATTGCACAGTGGGGATCCCCCAGGGTTCTGTGTTAGGGCCATTATTATTCAGTCTATATATCAATGATCTACCAGACACTTATCCTGGAGTTGACCTCAAGATGTATGCCGATTGTGTATGTCTAGTCAAGAGGCTGCTTGTAAGGAAAAACATGTCACAAAAATATTATGACAGAGGTGACAAATTGGCTGAGTTACTCCTACATGTGAAGAAAACTGTGAGAATGGGTTTTTCTATCACACAAAATTCAACAAAAATTATTTTTGATATTTTAATTAAAGGGGATAATATTGATATAGTTTCCAATTTTTAATTTCTAATAGATTCCCAATTGACATTTAAAAAAAACACATTAAAAAGGTTATAAAAACTTTGAGATTTAATCTGTCAAATTATTAGAAACAATCTATCCACTAATGCTGCTAAATTATATTTGCATTCTATGATTTTATTCCACTTATCATACTGTATAACCACTTGGTCACAAGCGGGGAAATCTGTCATTCAGCCAGTTTACTCTCTGTACAAACACAGCTTTAAAATTCTAGATAAAAAAAATGATGAGATTCCAACATTGTAGTTATCTCAAAAAATATAATTTACTAAGTTTTGATAAAGACAAATATCATTCTTAAAGAGTTCTAGTTTTCAAGTCTCTACATGATCCTGCCCCTCCCCCATTAATGGAAGTTATAAAACTGTGAAAGGCATGGAGGCAAGGCAACGTACAAATTCTTTTTGAGATGACATGAAAGGCACTCATGAATTTAAAGATTTTACTTATAAACTAAAAGTATGGTTAAAAAAAATAATCTGTGATCACGAATTGTAAATATACCATTTTATTGGATTTGCACTTTTGTATGTCATTAAATGTGGTATATTAGTAGATTTTGGCAATTGCTGTACTGCAATAATTAAAATCAGGGGTGGGAGGGTAATTATTATTATTATGGTACTATGAATTTTAGCTGTTTTCTTTTTGTTATTATAATTATGTATTTGTATGGAGGGAATAATTGCATTACATTTGAGGAGATAACTTCCAAATTGCTCCCTTCTGTAAATGTTACTTTATTTGTATTATTTTCTTTTTCAGTCTTTGTTTATTTATTTTCTTCCTTTCTATACACCTGGACAGGGACTGTCAATGAAAATTAGTTCATAGTTAAATCTGGGTGCAAAAATTGTGCGCTGTCCCTGTCAAATAAATACATAAATACAACAAATAAAAAATATGCAGTTTCTTTTCCCCATGAGCATTGTTTAAAGGGACACACACATTGTATTTTTTCATCAACAATGCATCAAATATCAGTTTTTGTGTGTGTGCATTTTTGAGGCTTCAGATTCAGTAAGCAGACCTAATATTGAAAAATAATCTATTTTTTTGTAACAAGCTCCTCTCCATCACAATAAATACCTAAACCACCCAAATAATAAACAGTATGTCTAGGAGAGGTGTTGTCTTCTCTGATTGATCTCATTATACTTTACACAAGCATCCCAACCCCCACCCCCAATCACTGCAATCCTAAAAATAACTTGTAAATTAATCATTTGCCGATTTGCAATCTGGTCTACATGATCTCCACTTCACTACGTACATTAATCCAGTTGAATTTGATAATATATACATTATTGCGCAACAATTAAAATGACTAATTAGGACATCAAAACAATACAAAGCATTGTTAAATAAACATTGACTGTTTAGTGATTGAGTGAAAATCAGGGCCAGAGATGCATTTTAATAGTACTTCTGGTTTAGCCCCACCCACTTCTGGTAACATCATCTGAGTAAATCTCAGTACGAGTATTCGTATGTGTATTGGTTTCCAAGTATGATTACAAGTACGAGTAATGGGTTTTCGGCACACCACTACTAATTTGGCACTTACACTTGATAATGATTTCAATTTGTATTTCCTGCTGTTTTAAAAAAGAATGTTCAGGTGAGTGACGCTGTGTGTGTGTGTGAGGTACTACATTTATTATTTTGGAAATAGTAATAATAAATATTGATCCCATGTTTATTTTTAATAAAATGTAATTTTTTATTTTTTTTTCCTTTTTTTAAAAAAATTTAGTCGTTGCCAATTATTTTTTATTATTTTCTCCCAATTTTGGAATGGCCATTTATTTTATTACGGTCGGCTCACCGCTACCACCCCTGCGCTGACTCGGGAGGGAATAAAATGTAATTTTACTGAAGAATATTAGATTGATTATTAAGAGCAGTTGCTAAAAATGCGATTAATGTAATGTTACTGAAAGAGGACAGTGCAGATGTTTGTGTAGAGGGTGGAGTTAGCCATTCCAAAGTGGATGGAGGACTGTTTGAATTTGTTGGTTCGCTGCCATACTGCAAGTATGCATATGGGACCAAGTCGACAGACATGCTCCAAGTTTGATGACAACTGGATAAGCGATTCGCCAGATAATATGCAAACATGTAAGTGTGATATATAGATAGATGGATGTAGGGAGAGACACCTCCATATATCCCCAGAATATGATTCTCAATAATAATGTAAATTAATTGTAATAATAAGTTTCATGACAATTGGATAAGCAGTTCTCCAAATATATGGAAACATGTGAAGTGTGATACATTTATGCACAACTGCCGCCACCATATCCCCCTTTGCAGGGGAGTTCATCTTTTTTTTGTATAGAAAACTGTACAGTATTTTATTTGTATGAGGCAATTTTGTATTAAAAACTGTAGCAGATTTCCACCACAAAAGGCAATGAATTGTTAAGGAATGGTCACTGGTCCCTGTCCAGAACAATTTAAGCACTTTCCTGGCTTGTCCTTCAAATCTGTCAAGTGTCCCAGCTCTTCATTGACAGCTGTGGCACATGTTTTCCCGGTACAGGATTAAGGAAGATTGGACAGGTCCTATACAGTTGATTATTTATGTAAAAACATAAGCTCCTTTCACACTGGCACTCCTACTAAGGTTCTGGCTACCCGGGTCACAATCCTGCGTAGTGTGAAACAACGTACCTGGGTCACACCCGGGTTGACCCGGGTCACAGCAACCCACCTCAGACAAAATGCATGATGGAAGTTTGTGAGCCTACGCAATAATAAACAGCCACGCCTGCGTGAAGGTTTCTCTTCCACAAAAAACATTTCTGTTTATTCCATTTAGCCATATGCGTGTTGATTGAGACACAGCATGAGCCAGATTACAGCAGGGATGTAAAAACATTTGCTCTAATCAACATTTGGGCCAACAGTTCAATCCAGAGAAGCTTGGATAGAAGCATCCATAACAAGCTGCATCCGGGGCATTGATACCCAGGTCAACCCTGCTTTAACAAAAGCAGTGTGAAATTGCGTAGCCAACCCGCATGACACCGGGTCCTGACCTGGGTAGAGCATGCCTGTGTGAAAGAAGTTATAGGCTCCATGCATGTTGCAGGTGGTCTGCAGTTTAAATTTACAGTAGGCCTTAAAATAAGATATTTAAAGACACATTTCAAGTACTGGAAATGCTATATCAAGGACTGGCATTTGACACCTCTGTAAACCATAATGAATCTATTGCTATATTAATCAAGTCATTTTATTGTTAGATAGGAGGAGGACACCACATAAAGTACACCTGCAAACTGAACGCATCACTGGGTATTATTAATTGTGTGCCTGTTAAAGTTATTACAAATATTGTAATTTTAATAAGTGTATGCTCTAAATGAAAACTAAAAAAAAAACTTAAAAGTTATTATACCACAAAATTTAAATTAAAAAGTTGAGAATTGTAACTGCCAATTTGCATGTGCTATTTTAAATCAACTATTTTTTTTATGAATTAGGTTTCGGGGTAACCACTTCCTGATAATTCAATGTATGACTTTACTGGAAACTACTGATAAAAGTGGCAAAACATACAATATTCAAATATCTAATCAAATCAAGAAAAAAAAGTCTGGAACCAACATACAGGCTGATTTATATCATGGCAAGTCAAAATGACTTAATTGTGTGCATGATTAGCCACTGCAAACAGGTTACGCTTTTGATCTATCCAGGCAAAATCTAGATGCGTGGCAAGAATACAGATGCACATGATAAACAAACCTGCACTGAAGCCTCAATAACATGTCATGCTGCAGTGCAGCTCTGCATCAGCTAGTATGCAGTTCAAAAACAGTTGGACTGATGTTACAGTTCTCTTTTCTGAACAAATTCCTCTAGTCAAGAACCTCAATTTTTTCCTCTGCAAGCTCAGTATGTTCTACTGCAATACCTTTCTGTGTTTGCCACTAGAATCTCCAAGCAAGTGCGTATTTGCAGTCTTACCTGGGTAATTTTAAATACAAGCTATATTGTCAAACTACCTGGCCTGAAAAGGTAAAATGTATATTAAATAATTCCAGGTTATCTTTTCAGATATATTTTTGAAAAAAAAAAAAAAAAAAAATGGAAATCACCCTCCTGTGAGTCTGATTCACTGAATCACTGAATAAATCATAAACGTACCATGCTTTTATCATCTGGGGAAATACCATAGTAATGAAATTATTCTAATGGAGGATTCCCAGAACATCTAATAAAAAGAGGCAGGTAAATATGACATTGTGGGTGTTTCAAAGTGCATTTACTGTATATATTTCTATGGCCAGCTTGTAGCAGTGATGTCACAATAGCAGGCAACTTAAAATGAGACATGTGCTTACCTTAATTTTCTACTGAAATCAAAATTCCATTCATCTTTTTTCAGAAACTCCTCAGTAACTATACTGTAGAAATCCGGTCACGATTCTGATGGACTTTTTCATTGTGTTGTTTGTTTAACTGCAGATCAATGCAAGCTTGTACAAATGTTTGTACCTATGCACGCGGTTAGGTGTTGCTGGCTAGTTTCATGACGTTTGCAGGCATTGTGAATTGTTTAAATCGTGGTATCCAGGCTTATTCAATACACTGCTCATTAATAAAAGTATGCACGGCCAGCAGAATAGCTTGTTTGTCTCCCCACATCCACTCGCACTTCCACTCGCACACCGCTTCAAATACTCTTTCAACTCTCCCTGCTTTTTTGTACATGCTCTCTAACTTCAGTTTCAGTGGTCCGTTTCTTTTTTCTTTAGTCGCATAATTTCCTGAACTAAATGGATTTGACAGCATTTTTTTTTTTTTTTTACAAAATTATTAATTTTTCTCTTTGCTTCAATCAAATCCTATTCTCTAGTTTCGCAAAGTAACCGTTCTTTCCTGCCTTCCGTTTCCACTCGTGACCTGAGCCCCACAAGGTGACAGCTGTGAGTGGGCCCGCTCGCTCTGTTCCATCAGGATGATTCATTTCTTCAATTGCATGCCTTCGCTATGTTTTTCAATGGATGGGACTCAGGGTATTCCATGCGTTGACATGCCGGACACGGACGATATGATTCTTCTTACATGCAAACCTATGAATATTTACTATTATAAGTGTATATGTTATAGATAGTAATAATAATAATAATAATAATAATAATAATAAGATTTGTTTTGTGTGTGAGCTATAGGGCATGCAATGCATGTGCTGCATACATAGACGACACATCACTGCAAATGCTACACGTCAGATGAAAGTGTCTGGGTTAAACTTTAATGTAAAGGCAAAGTTAATAAAAACAACTGCAACAGTTTGATGTGTTAAATAGAACAGTAGATTTAAAAAGAACACAATCTAAAAGGATTGTATTAATCAGTTTTATCCTAACAAAGATATCTGACACAAAAACATTTTTATTTTATTTTAAACCATTAAAAAATCTTTTTAATGCTCAAAAATCCGCTCTTTATTTAAGTGGAAAGTCCATCTTGGATTTACTGTGCACGCTGAATTAACTTTAAGTTTTAATAGTTAAAATAATAAGTGATTATATGTCAAAATTGTAAAATGCTCAATTTAAAAGGGTAATATTTTGTTTACACCATATCAAAATGTGATCATTAAATGATTATGTTAAAGTAAATTAATTTGTCTCAATAAATGCAACATTATAAATTATATAAATTATATAATATTAATTTGCAGGTTACAGAGGCACAGTAGCACAAATAAGCTCCTGAGTCGGGTCACTCAAACTGAAAGACGCATCATTTGTTCCCACCCCTATAACTCCGAAACCACACCCGATATGCCAGTAAGTCAAAGTGGTATGTCTTCCTGACATAGAACTAACCAATCAGTTTTAGTTTCGCAATTGGTAGGTGGTTACGGCTTCAAAATTCTCCCTCAAAAAAATTAAAATATATTTTTTAATGTTTCAGTTTGGCAGATTTTCTGCCACTCAGGTCTGCAGAAAAGCTTAACATGTATTACATTTATTTTGATTCATTTTGTATATGTAATAGATCTGAACCATGAGGCCAGGTCAAAATAATGACTGCAACCGAAAATGCCGATGCCACTTTCACAAAATTGACTGACACTTGTCTTAAAAACTGTTAGATAATAAAAACACATTTTGGCTCAGCATCGATGTTGAAGCGTTGGGCGAAACTAGATTCGCCCAGGCTAGGCCCGAAATTCAGTGAAAATTGTTGAAAAAACGGGTTTTTTTCAGGTTCTGGGCCAAGCTAGATTCGCCCGATTGGACACAGGCGAGTGCCGAAAAAAAGTGATAACTTCGGGATAAGCCCAGAAGCCCTTGGCGAAGTTAGATTGGCCAGATCTAGACTCACCAGACCACCGGGTTTCGCCCTTAACATATACAGTATATATATATATATATATATATATATATATATATATATATATATATATATATATATATTGTGATTGATGACTACTGCGATAATTTTACACTGATTTCAAAACAGCTGCATTGAGAATATGCACACACTGTCCTTCTCATAGGGGATGAACCCAATCACATGCTGTTCGCCCACCTTAATAAAACCTGCAGCAGCTCAAACTGTTATGTAATGCCTAGTTTTTGTGTAATAACAATTGCTGCACAAGTGACTCTCTGAGGGGTGTTGCGTAAAAAGCATGTACATCTATGTGGCAGAGGATGCTGAGGAACTCCTCATGTCTTTCACCTCTGTAGGCCTGAATTTCAAATTACTGAAGATTGGTGGTCTCAAACTTACAAAAATCCACACCACAAAACAGCCACATCATTTTGCGCAATTCTGGACAAACTGAATGGCAAAGGATGATCAGTTCAGGACTTTTGTCTTCCTCTATTATTATTGAGGCCATTCTGCACCAGCTTACCCTTGATATTTCCTGTTTCAGCTTATTTGCATTAGCTTTCTCCTCAACTAAGGAAGCTCGTTCTGCAAAATGTTTAAGCTGTGTTATTTTTGGTTGAGGCTACTGTGGCTTTCAACACACTCCGTCCAGATTCAACAATATGTGTAAAACATAATCTGAGCTGCAGGAGATCATCGTCACCATGGTGTGTTGCTTTCTTTTCTTTGACCATTATTTTCTAAATTCAACTTCTATAGGTAGAAAGAGTTCAACATTAAACAATTTTTTGCTACACACATTTTAAGGGAGGTTTATTAAAAGTAGGAGGGAAGAGGAAATAACACAAATTAATGATCTGGCTCTTGGAAATGTTATCTGGCTTCTGCAGTGGAGGGAACTGGTGCAACTTGTTGTTCACTTATATAGTATTCGAAAGGGCCTATTCTAGTATAATCAACTTTGTAACTAGTTTTTAGTTATTTGTACTAATCTACTACTGTATTGGAAACAGATTGAAAAATCATCAAAAAAGGGATAGCTAGACACAATTTAATTGAAAGTTTGAAAGTTAAATAAATAACCTCAATACTGTGCCCGGTGCTGATCATTCTACGTGGGCTGCTGAATAAAAATGGCCATAACTGGTAAAAATTGGTAAAATAGGCTAATACTGTCTCAAATGTCTGCTCCAGCTCATCCAGAACTCCGCTGCTTGCCTGGTGTTCTCTCTGCCTCACTTCTCCCACGCTACTCCACTGGCTCCCGATCACCGCTCGCATCCAGTTCAAAACTTGTACTCGCCTACCCATGCCTTGACCACTCTGCACCCAGCTACCTCTAGACCCTCACCTCCCCACTCTGCCTGCACTACAAAACTGGCTGTACCTCCTCTAAGCTTCCCTGCCTCCAGAGCCCGCTCCTTCTCCACCCTCGCCCCACAGTGGTGGAACGACCTTCCTATGGATGTCAGGACTGCCCAGTCCCTGACCACCTTCCTCCGCCTCCTCAAGACACACCTCTTCAGACAACACCTGTAAAACTCAACTCTCCCCTTCTGGTCTATATAGCTCTCTGCCTTTAATGCACTTATCTGCTCCCTATTTTACTGTATTTAATCCTGCACTTAACCCAATCTGTAGTATTTTGTATTTCACTTGCACTTGTAACTAACCCTGATGTAACTATCAACACTATTATCTGCTCTTGAACTGCCCCGATATCAAATCATACTGTGTTTTGTATTTGCTCTTATTAGGACTGAAGTCATTGTATTTTGTATCTTGCTCTTAATTGTACTGTAATTCTTGATATGTATTTTTTGTGTACAACTGTAAGTCGCCCTGGGTAAGGGTGTCTGCTAAGAAATAAATAAATAAATTATTATTATTATTATTATTATTATTATTATTATTATTATTATTATTATTATTATTAATAATAATAATAATAATAATAATAATAATAATAATAAGCAATGAATAGTGCTCTGTACTGCTGATAGCGAGCACGCCAGTATCTGCACCGGTTGCTTTGTTTAATACCAATATTTAAAAGACGGGTCAAATACTAGCAACGGACTGGAGAATGGTTGAAACAGTGACTTCTAGTCGACAAAATAAAATTCACAAACACTGTGTGGCGGAGTGTCCCGCCCCTATATATTTATTAATAAACAAAACAAACGATTTGAACAAAACAACAAAACAGAAACCAAAGTATACTTAAATATAGCAATTGTTCTTAACTGTTTTCTCTTTCCTCGCTCTCTCTGCCAGTACTCTCCTCTGTACACTCTCCCTCGCAGCACGGACAGCTGCAGGTTCTTATACTCTGGCCGAGGGGTTAACTAGCTGTTAATTATCTTATTACCCCTCGGCCACAGTCTGCACGAGTTTAGTAAGGATGCGTGACTGTCAGCTAGTTAAATAATCAGTAGCTGATCAGCCACGCATCCTCACGAGGTTTTTAAATATAAAAACAATAAGAAAGACGTGGCGCTGTTATCCGCGCCCCAAACAATAATATAAATAGTAAATAAATATATAGGGGCGGGACACCCCGCCACAACTGTTTTATTGGCTATGCTTCTATTTTCTTTGCTTTAGCAAGCTGTAAAACATCAGGTTTTTGTAATTTTTGAAAACCACTTAGTATTTGTTTATTGCTTGCTTTGTAAATAAAAGTGTATAATTACATTACAGTGTTATTCCAATTAAGGATGTATACATCTAAAGTCTAAATACTTATTTAAGGTAACATAGCAGTAAGTCATACAGTTCAAGGTGCACTGGCATGTCAGTTATTCATGCAACCCAATGTTCTCACAATTCTTTAAAAATGCAGTTGGCAAGGCACTGCCTGCAGTCTGGATACACCTGGCAAGCACATTTCTTTATCTGGTGTGCAACTAAATAATAATTCTCAAAAGATAGGCCTCTTGCTGTTCCCCCAAAAGGCATTTACCGTAGAACAGGTGCTAGATATAGAAAACACATGTCATACCCCCACCTAACCATATGACAAAATGAAACTACGTGACAATGCAGTCTGGCCATCCACATCAAACTGCTCTTCTGTGAAATATCAAAAAGGAAACAGGAAGCTTTCTAAGTTGTAAGTTAATATATCAGTCCCCACACCACATACTTCCGCTCACATAAAATCTATCTAAACCAGCCGATTCAATGGAACTTCCTTTATTACTTGTACTTTTTACATTTCTATGCAACAGAAGTCGACAATTTAATGATGATATTATATGTAAGAACTTAGAATGTATATTAAATGTGCAACTCTTTGCAAGCAAATGTATCATATATGACATCGTTCATCTTAAAATTGTTTTTAAACTTTAATAACGTGTAATACAAAAAAAATACCCTGTACGAAAGCTACAAAGTATACCGCAGTGGTTATAAAGTTCAAATGTAGACAACTTTCACTTGTTTACCCACACCAATATGTTATTACTAAAAACAGTTATACTGTACTTACCGATTGACTTGTCATCAGCTTCTGTTGCGTATTTGTGGTATTTTTTTCATGTTAGCATAGTGTTCAGTTGTTGTCACTCGTGTTTTGCAGTAGCTATAAAGTAAATATTGTATATATTGTATTACTTAAACTTATTGTTAGAGTAAGCAAGTAAAGTTATTGAAAAGTATATTCAGTAGTTCTCGTGTATGCTGGTTTCAGAATATCAGCAATATGTCATTCAGCATTCAGCGGTTTCACCCTGGCTTTCCCCACAGGTCTGTGTGCTGATGGTCACACCCCTTGTGCACTGACTGAAACGAGCGCTCACTCACTGTCGGTGTCAATATGTTTTGCTTAATTAATTAATTCGGTAAATGGGAGCTTTCCACTTATCCTTCTAAAAATTGCACTCTCGGTAAAGTTGTCTTCCCATAATTGCATTTTTTTCACATCACCTATCCCTCAGGATGAAATTTAACACCGTTTATATCAGATCTGTGTTGTCCTGGCCCTACATCATATTGAAAGTGTATGTGCAAACAGTAACAATTCATTATTTTAATCATTTCCACATTAAGTGGTGTAGCCATTTTTATGTAATTGCCCACAACTGATGCAATCTGTTACTAAATATTAAAAAAAAAAAAAAAACCCTATGGCAGTGATCTGACCCTTTTTGGGTTAAATAAGTCGATTTGATGCCAAAAGGAAATTTCTTTCTACAGCTACAATTCTGTGGATAAGACATCCTCATTAAAAGTAAGTAGTTGTTTTTAAACCATTTAAACCATTGGGGTCATTCTACCATTAGAGTGCCTTTTGCGTCCCGAGGCCATATTTTGGGTAAAACAACTGATTTTACTCAAACTAATTGATGCATAATAAAGTATTATGTAATTCATATTCACGTGCTTTGGAAATAATACACTATAAAGCATTTATTGTTTCTCAACTATACATTTATACAATCAATATATGTTTTCAATGACATGACAACTATTTGTTATTGTTTAAATTTAAATCTAAGCTATATTCTTACTGGTGTAAATCTGTTCCATAGGTTGCAACATCATCTATACTTGCATCTTTACAGTTCTATTTATTAAAATTACATTTAACCTATAGCAACTTACTATACTATGTGTTGCTAGCTCTGAGGATCTTTCTGTCTTACCCAGCACATCAGTATACATAATTTAGGATGAACTGTATTTAATTATCTCACATGTATCAATTTATTTGTATTTGTACACACACACACATATATCTCAAACTATTTACAATATATAGAGGATATTGAATGGTCGTTCCTGGTTTAGTGTTTTTATTCGCCACAGTAGGATATCCCAGTAAACCATGAGGCCCAACAGGACATCCTCCTAACTGTATACCAAGTATATATTTAAAATAACTAGCAATAAATTGTGTACATTTCTTATATTCATGGAGTCCCCGAGTGGCTCATTCAGTTAAAGCACTGCCACTGGGAGTGCAGAATGTCATACAGCTTAAATGGCGCCAGTTCGCGTTCGGGCTGTTCAAAGAGGCCAAACTGCTGGGGACTCCGAAGGGGGCTTTGACACTCCCGGGGTGGGGGATGGGAAATCGGCAGTGACTCCTCCTCCTCATCATGCAACAGCAAACCCTATTGGCCAGTGTGACAGAGATCGAATGGTGCTTAGTTAGATCTCCCTCTCGACCTGTGAGGGCACTGTGTAAAAGGAACAGAGTACCCTTAATTAAATGGCACGACAATTTATTCCATAGGGTAGGTGGAGGTCGGTCATTTAGGAAAGGGGCGCAGCTACGGTATCCAAACTCAGTGACCCAGACGGTAAACGATGTGGCATCTGAGGATTGGAGGAGCGGATGCGCTCGTTAACCTAGGGGTCATGAGCGAGAATATAAATGGGTCATAGCGGACATGATCTGTTCCTTTTGTGAATGGTTAGGAAATAACCTAAAATGAGTCCCTGCATGTAATAACTGTGAGTGTTCTGTTAGTCTGTCTTGTAAACGTTGTTTGTTTGTTTTATTTGTTAAAAGATTACTAACACGATCCAGAGCTGCAGCCGCAGACCAGCATTAAACCCGGACACCAGCACTTCACTTTCCACTGAGAACTGTCTTTTCACCACAAGCACTTAAATCACGCAACGTAGAACTGTGTCTGTGTCTTTGTGTTTTGTGTGGGTGATAAAACTGGACTTTTTGGTTGTGGGTCAAAGCCGTAGGATTTTACAAAACCGAAGTGATACACGCCGCTGTAATCACTTCCAGCATTATTATTTACAGGTGTTTGCCATAAGGCTCTGGACATTGTAATAATTTATCAATAAACACCCTTGCACCTGTTAGTAATTGTCCGTGTGATTTGTACCTGCACTGCACTCACCTGTATCCACTCACCACTTTGCCACAGCCAGACACAGAGCACATTCAGAGTGGATAAAACGTAGGGCTGATATCTGTTCTCCGGGATCAGAAGCCCGCCCACCTCTGCTCTCGATTGCTCAGAGTAAAAGCGATTCTGGCTTTAGGTACAGTGTCCATTTTAGGACGGAATCATCTGAATTACCCAATCAAACAAGATCAAAAAAGCTTTTGTTGCATCCACTGGATGAAACAGATGTCAGTGTAGCTGTTGATTGGTGCATGCATTTTTACCTTTCTTCAGCATTTAATATGTATACTTTAAGCGTTTAAAAAAAATACTTTGTTTTACTATGGGGTACATGGGAGAAGCTTGCTTTTTCTTCACAAAGACACAAATGTCTACTTTCTAATGCTTCTCTTGAGAAAACAAAAAACAAACAAACAAAAAAAAACAGTTGTCTGATGCCGTATGCTGAGAATAGTTGCCTTACAATTTAAATCCAAACAAATTCAAATAATGAAATTGCACATCGTAACTTTTAAAGTATTTTTTAAAATGCTTACAGTATACATATTAAATGCTGAAGAAAGGTAAAAACGCATGCACCAATCAGCAGCTACACAGACATCTGTTTCATCCAATGGAAGTACCGAAAATGTTTTTGCTCTTGTTTGATTGGGTGATTCAGATGACTCTGTCCAACCCCTCACTCTCCCTGAAAAAAAAAAAAAAAACTCAAGGAGGAATGATGCCTGATGAGTGACTCAAGGAGGGGTGACGACCGACTCGAGGAGGAGTGAGGATTGATTCGAGGAGGGGTGAGGGGGGACTGAGGATGTCCTAAAATGGACACCATATTTAGGCGTAAGATCAGAGGACGCTCACATTTTTTTTTTTTTATTATTTATTTAGCAGATGCCTTTATCCAAGGCTACTTACAGAGACTAGGGTGTGTGAACTATGCATCAGCTGCAGAGTCACTTACAATTACGTCTCACCCGAAAGACGGAGCACAAGGAGGTTAAGTGACTTGCTCAGGGTCACACAATGAGTCAATGGCTGAAGTGGGATTCGAACTGGGGACCTCCTGGTTACAAACCCATTTCTTTAACCACTGGACCACACAGCCTCCTGAGGGCTCACATGCCCTCAGAACGTCTGTGCTGTGTGGGGACCCGCTGCAGTGAGGAGAAAAAACATAATAGAATAAAAATAATAATTGGTCACTCTAAATTATACCGTTCCCTGAAAGAGAAGACGACCACCAATGAACATTATGTATGGGATATGTCTGCCCATTGGGTAGGTATCACTGAGCTCTCTATACCAGAGGTGCCGAGAGGCCCCTTCCTGGGATGATGCACTCGGTCCCGCCCACCGAGGGAATAAAACTGTTATCCTGAGGAAGCCATTTCTCTTTTTCCATCGAACCCGTGAGGGCGACCGATGCGACCTTGCGGTTGGTGGTCGTCTTCTCTTTCAGGGAACCAGGGTTACGGTAAGTAACCTAACGTTCCCTTTCAATTCGAAGACAACCACCAATGAATATTATGTATGGTATAATGTATGCCAGAGCCATCGCGAGGGAGAAGGAACGGCAGCATATGAGGGACGCACTAGCACTGTCTAACCCATGGGGTTAGAGGTGTGAACTTACACCCTCAAGGACCCTCGTGCCTAACGAAGGCAGGGCAGGATCTACCACATTAAGGCGGTAGAACCTGGAGAAGGTATGCAGCGTAGCCCTGCTAGCTGCAGTACAAATATCAGACAGCAAGGCCCCTCTGAAGATGGCCCAAGATGTAGCCAACCCTCTAGTGGAGTCTGCGGCTACCTTACCAGGTGGAGGCAAGCCAGCACCATCATATGCAGTCGAGACTTATCCAGGGCGACTTACAATTGTTACAATACATCACATTATTTTTACATACAATTACATTATTTTTTTTACACAGTATTTTTACATACAATTTCCCATTTATACAGTTGGGTTTTTACTGGAGCAATCTAGATAAAGTACCCTGCTGAAGGGTACAGCAACAATGTCCCCCACCTGGGATTGAACCCACGACCCTCCGGTCAAGAGTCCAGAGCCCTAACCACTACTCCACACTGCTGCCCTGATGACCCAAGATATTGGGTCAAGACTTCCAGCCAGACACCAAGCTTGGAAATACCTCCACTTATAGGTGTACAAAGACCTAATGGAGTCTGCCCTAGTGCTCTGCAATGTACCCACAACCGCATCTGATAGCCCTAGGGCTAACCAGCGGTCCCTTTCAGTGGCTGGACCCATAGCCGGAACCTGGAGATCTATACGCAGTGGGATCTCCCAGGGCTGGCTGTGTAACAGCTGGCACAGGGTTGAAAACCAGATTCTCCTGGGCCACTTGGGGGCCACTAGGAGAACTGATGCTTCCTTTAACGGACCTGTTTGAGAAAGGTAGCGGTATAGGCAGGAAAGCGTACAACAACGCTTTGGGCTATTCGTGCGCTAGGACATCTATGCCGAGTGGACCGCCTAAGCAGTGGAGGGAGTACCATAGGAGGCAATGCGTCATCTCTGATGAGGCGAAGAGATCGACCTGCGCCTTCCCGAACCGTTCCCAAATGTGCTCCAATATCTGAGGGTGGAGTTGCCACTCTGACGGATGTGGACCGATCCTGGAGAGGAGGTCCGCTGCCCAGCTCACCACTCTGGGAATGTGCGTCACCCGTAGGGACAGCAAGTTCCTCTGAGCCCATGTTATTTGTTTATTTAGCAGACGTCTTTATCCATAAGCCTGAAGGCCATGTGATGCATCCCCAGGGACCATAGGCCACCCTGGTGTTTCACATACGCCACCACTGTTGTGTTGTCTGCTCAGCACCGGGAGGAAGTGGTGGAGAGCAAGGGAGACCGCTTGCAAGTCCAGCATGTTTATGTGCAGGGATGTCCAGCGGTCTGGCCAGGATCCGTGTACCTCTGCCTTCCCAGACCACCCCCCAACACAAGTTGGAGGCATCTGTCATCACCACTTGGTGAGTTAACACTACTCCCATTCACACACCTTTGCGCAGATGAAACCAGCGTAGGGCTGCCGAGCACACGTGAGACCCAGTCAGCCGACGGTGTCTGTCGAATTTGGTGTTGAGGTGGAATGCATTGAGCAACGCTTGTAGCGGGCGCATGCAAAGCAGACCCAGCTGAATGGCCAATATGGCTGCGGCCATCAGATCCAATAGTTTCTGCACAATAGGAGGGTGACCTGCGATCCCTGTTGGAACAGGGAGAGGCAACCCTGGATAGCTGCAACTCTGTCGTCTGACAGGTATGCACGGATCGCACTGGAGTTCAGCCTGAGCCCCAAATACGCTGTGCACTGCACCGGTGTAAACCAACTCTTTGCATCGTTGATGGTGAGGCCCAGCCTCGCCAGATGCTCTGTCACGACCGACGTGTGGGCCACTGCTTCCTCTCACGACTGGGAACAGATCAACCACTCGTCGAGAGTCCACGCACTTTGAAAACGTATAGAGAGCTCAGCGATACCTACCCAATGGGCAGGCATATCCCATACATAATGTTCATTAGTGGTCGTCTTCGAATTGAAAGGGAACCAAAGAAAATGTAAAGATTTTATGAGCATAATTTTTTAGGTAAAGGTCAAATTAAGCTCTTCCACTTTGATAACTTTAAAATGTTAGGTTTTCATTTAGGTTGTGTTACAATGCTCTTATGTGCATTATAAACATTGTAAAGTTCTTGTTCTACATAAACACTAATTATAAGACATCAGATTAAAGTCCAGCCCCTCCCAATTGTGATTTACATGTAAAAAGATTACAATTCACTAATTAAAAACACATACATTGTTAATTGTACTGCAGCATCTTTGTTGTATAGCAGTTGCAAAATCAAATAACTCTTAGTTTCTCAGCTTGAAAAAATGTGTCAAAATTCTGTTTACTGCAACAAAAAGTGTCAATGGCTGTATCTCAATTACATTTGTGACTACGACACCTTTATATATGTGAACACGTGTTAAAAATAAACAAAATAGCCATTGCACTGATTTTTTCGTCAATTCTTTTACTTCGGTCAACTATGTTACTTGCAAATATATTGCTCTGCAATATCTTATTTTATGTCTTATAATAACAGAACTTGCTTTGTTGATGGACAAAAGGGAATAAAAATTATCCATACCAGCTATTTTGTGGAAATGATACTGATATCTAACACTTTTCTATTCAAATATAAGTGCTTCAAAGTGCAGTTTGTAGATTCTGCAGTGTTATTTAAACTAAAAGGTGAGTTCTTTGGCAACAGTTATTTTGTTTCAAGAACTGCATTCAGGGACGTGGTATCTGTCTAAAAATGTTTGATTTCAAATGTAAACAGCTTGAACACTTTGTCAAATTGTTACTTATATGTCTATGTGACGGAAATATAATGAGTTCTGGTTGTAAATCTCCCTCTCGACCTGTGAGGGTACTAAGTAGCGAAAGGGAAAGGCTTTGGACAGGTTGTCCTGACAGTTCATTCCCTGGGTCGGAAAGTCAGCCAGCCTGGAAAAAGACGAGACTCCGGTGCGGGAACGTATTGACCTGGGAGGTAAACGAGGTAGCAGCTGCAAACAATTGAATCAGCTGCAATCGTTTACCAAGGGGTCATGCATAATCGCATAAAAGGGGCTGGAGAATTGTAAATCTTTTCCTTCGCTTTTGGTTTCGAAACAGACCCGGAAGGACCCATGCACTGTGTATTAAAAGTATTGTGAGTGTTTGTTTGTTTGTCTTGTCTATAATTGTTACTTGTGTGTTCCGGAGCTATCACTAAAGGCCAACACTGAACCCGGAACAGCACTGCACTATTTGTCACTCTTTAAACTGTATCACCCACCACGAGCACTACAGCACGCACCCAGGACTGGTGACCGTGGTTGTATATTGTGGGGGAGATACTGTGTTTATTGTTTGGGGCTGCAATCCCTGTTACTGTTCTCTGTGTTTTACGCATCGCTGTGTATAACCAGAGTTTATTATCTGGTCACCAGACCTGGATTATAACTAAAATAAAACGTATATTTTTCCATACTGGATTACAAATCTCTGTCTGTTTATTCCTGCACTGCATCACCTCTGCACCTGTACATAATCAGCAACCACTTTGCCACACGTGGTGTCAGAACACGGGATATGCATCGCAATGCACTAGCGGAGCTGCTGGAGGCGCTGTATAGCAGACAGGATACAGAGGAGAGAAAGAGGGAGGAGCGCTACACTGCACTCATTGAAAAGGTAGGGCTGGCACTTTCCACAGCACAAGCCCCTACCGTAACACCAGCAATGTCGGCACCGAAGGCTCGGGCAATGAAGATGACGGCGGAGGATGACCCAGAGGCGTACTTGCGTTTGAGAGGATGGCTACCACCGCGTCATGGCTGCAGGAGCTCTGGGCAAGCCAGCTGGGACCCTGCCTGATCGGGGAGGCTCAGGCAGCCTACCAGGCCATGAGCGACCTCAGCGCCGCCAGTTATGACCTGGTCAAGCTGGCCATTCTCCGCTGCCTCAACATTACGACAGAGACCCACAGGGTACAGTTCAGGGAGTACCGAAGATCCCTAGAGACACGCCCCAAATAATGGCAGTCTCAGTGACACACGTAAACGTGGCAGAAAAAAAGAAAAAGGAACGAATTGGTGATGTGTTTCCTTTTCAAGCCAAAATGTTTGCTCCCATTTTCCGTCCTAGAAAAACAAATAAAGAGAGAAAGAGAAATAAAGAGAGAACGGAGCATCACTGAGACAAGGCTGGGGTCTGGTGGGAGAGTGCTCGAATGGTAACAAACGCCAGTCAAAAGGAGTCGGAACGCAGTGTGACCGAGAGGGCGAGGTTACTGGGCCATCCAGGGCAGATGCTACTCCGGCCCCTCTCAATATACCGGACATGTGGTACTCAAGCGCGGACATAGTATGGGGCCAACATAATGACCCGTCACTAGTGCACGCTTGGGGGCAGGTCCGGTCTGTTGAAGGTAAGGATGTTGATGGCGCTGGGGCGCTAGTATATCCACACTTCAGTATCAAGGGGTAATTACTACATAGGGTAAATCTAGCCGCGGGCACAGGACAGCCTGTAACACAATTATTGGTTCCCCCGTCTTGTCGGACCAAGGTCATGAGGCTGGCGCATGATATCCCTTTTACGGGGCACCTCAGAGCTGACAAGACAAGGGAGCGGATATTGGCTCGATTCTATTGGGTAGGTCTTCATACTGATGTGTCGAAATATGTAGCCACATGCCCAGACTGCCAGCGAGTAGCGCCGGGTCGAGTGCGCCCCGCCCCTTTGGTTCCACTGCCGATTATTTCCACTCCTTTTGAACGCATTGCAATGGACATAGTGGGCCTTTTGCTACCTTCTGACTCTGGGTATACGCATATATTAGTACTGGTAGATTATGCAACGCAATATCCAGAGGCAGTTCCATTGAGGTCCACTAGTGCCGCTGCAATAGCCACCGAATTAGTACAGATTATGGCTAGAGTAGGGATCCCCAAGGAGATCTTGACTGATCATGGAACCAACTTTCTATCTAAAACGTTACAGCAGGTATATAAAATATTATCATCCACAGACGGACGGTTTGGTGGAACGTTTTAATCAGACCTTGAAGTCGATGCTGAGACAGTTTGTAACACAAGAGCAAAAACATTGGGCATTGCTCCTTCCCTACCTCCTTTTTGCAGTGAGAGGTGTGCCACAGAGTTTAACAGGGTTCTCCCCCTTCGAGCTCTTGTACGGCTGACAGCCTCGCGGCATCCTCGATCTGTTGAGAGAGGGGTGGGAAGAGCACAAAGGCTCATCCAAAAATGTAGTGAAGCATGTGCTCCTACTAAGAGATCGCCTAGATTTGGTCGGTCATTTAGCCCAGGACAACCTCAGATCAGCTCAGCACCGACAACAGCAGAATTACAACAAAAATGCACTAATTTGAACCTTTCGACCAGGAGACAAGGTAATGTTGCTGCTTCCCTCCTCAGAATCCAAGTTATGTGCTAAATGGCAGGGGCCATATGAAGTGATTTGGGCTATAGGAAAGGTGAATTATGAAATTAGACAGCCCGATTGCCGTAATGAACGTGAAATTTATCATGTCAATTTATTAAAGCCCTGGCAGGCAAGGGAGGTCTTGTTTATAGCCCCAGGCAACATAGAGGATGATTTAGGCCCCTGTCTGGAGACTCCTAGCAGAAAAATCATTCCGATGGGGGAACAATTGGTTCCAGACCAGCAACGGGAGCTGCGTAAGCTTATTGAGGAATTCAGCGATGTTTTTTTCTGACTTGCCCGGCAGAACTAATTTGGTTGAATATGACATTATCTCTCCACCAGGTGTCATCGTGTGGGAGAGACCTTACCGGATCCCAGAAAGTCGACAAAGTGGCGTTCGCAAAGAGGTATGGGACATGCTCGAGCTTGGGGTGACTGAACCTTCCAGGAGCGAGTGGTGCAGTCCTATTGTCATAGTGGCTAAGAAAGACGGCACCAACCGCTTCTGCGTGGATTTCAGGAAGGTAAACGCTATTGCCAAGTTCGATGCGTACCCTATGCCTCAGGTCGACAAACTTTTAGACAGACTGGGTAAGGCGAGGTTTATCTCCACTTTGGACCTGACGAAGGGATACTGGCAGATCCCTTTAACCAGCAGTTCTAGAGAGAAAACCGCATTTTCAACACCAGAGGGGCTGTTTCACTTTAAAACCATGCCGTTTGGGCTACATGGTGCGCCCGCTGCCTTTTAGAGACTGATGGACCAGGTTTTACGCCCACATCATGAATATGCAGCAGCGTATATTGATGACGTGTTCATTCACAGCTCCACCTGGCGAGAGCATTTGGCTAGGATTGCAGCGGTCCTTCAGTCTCTAAGGGTAGCCCAGCTGACAGCTAATTTGAGAAAATGTGCGTTTGCCAAGACAGAGACCCAATATTTGGGATTTTTAACAGGGAATGAAAGGGTGAGACTTATAGTCACTAAAATCCAGGCTTTGGTTGATGCAGCGATCCCCAAAACCAAGACTCAGGTGAGGTCACTAGTGGGATTAGCCGGTTATTATCGCTGCTTTATCCCCGTGTATGCCACAGTGGTTAACCCTTTAGTTGACCTCACCAAAAAGAGTGCTCCAAATTTAATTAAGTGGTCAGCTGAGTGTCAGGGGGTGTTTGATACTATTAAGCGTAGACTTTGCCAGGCCCCCACTCTTATCACACCAGATTTCACCAAAAGATTCATCCTCCACACCGACGCTTTGGATGTGTTTTGGGTGCTGTCTTGTCTCAAAAGGTAGATGGAATAGAACACCAGATACAGTACATCAGTAAAAAAAATGCTACCTCGGGAATGCAACTACTCTGTAGTCGAAAAGGAGTGTTTGGCCATTAAATGGGCTACTCACTCTTTATGATACTACCTGCTGGGACACTCATTTGATCTTGTCACAGACCACGCCCCACTCAAGTGGTTAAGCACAATGAAGGACAGCAATGCCCGGATAACTCGGTGGTATCTGGCGTTGCAGCCCTTCATGTACCATATGGTACACCGTGCAGGGAAAGACCATCAAAATGCTGATTATGCATGCGGGTCATGCATAATCGCATAAAAGGGTCTGGAGAATTGTGAATCTTTTCCTTCGCTTTTGGTTTCGAAATAGACCCGGAAGGACCCATGCACTGTGTATTAAGAGTATCGTGAGTGTTTGTTTTGTTTGTCTATAATTGTTACTTGTGTGTTTATAGACGGCTAACACGTTCCGGAGCTGTCACTAAGGGCCAGCACTGAACCCGGAACAGCACTGCACTATTTGACAATCTTTGAACTGTATCACCCACCACGTTGTCTGTTTATTCCTGCACTGCATCACCTCTGCACCTGTACATAATCAGCAACCACTTTGCCACAGTCTATAACAGTTGACAGAAAATATAGGCTTGTTATTCAGTTTTTCTGCTGTTAAGTTCTGTGTTAAGTGTTTTTTGGTATGTTTTGAAAAAATACATGTTGCTTTTCAATGTTTTTACAAGGTGCAAAAGGCACTCCTATGGTAGAATGAATGGAAGGGTGAGGAATTCACTGACACAGGAGACAGAAATGTGTAGTGCTAAACAACACTTGGGTGCACTATTTATTTATGTCCACAAGATGGCACTGTTGTCCTGTTATTACCAGCAATGGTATAAGGTTTCACAGAGTACCTTGGGTACATACGCAGGTGCACGAAACAATAATCAAAACAGAAGGCACAAAGAAAAAGAGAAAATAAAACACTATTAACAAAACAATAAAATAAAGGTGCTGCACTCTACAGCGTTTTTCATTTCTTCGCTACCCACATGGCCAGAGACTCCATCCGACACTACACAGTTCTCTAAACTGCGTAGGTTAAAAATATGCTTTTGGGGGGTCTGCCCAAGCTTTCCCCGCTACTGCTATATTTCTTTTCTTTTCTTTTCTTTTCTTGTTGTTGTTGTGTTCCATCTGGCCGCAATGTACATCCTATAGGGGCAGATCTGAGGGAACATAGCTTTATTTTATAGGTCCAGCAATTCCCCAAGGCCCGCCTCTCAGCCACTCAGAGAGAGGGAAAGCCAACACACCCTTTTCCCTACCTCTCCATGTCATTGCCATGACTGACAGGTGGATCTTACGAGGCTGCTGCCCTCTTCCTGCAGCACCATGCATGCGCCAGACAGTCAGCACAGATCTCCCCTGTTACAGACCCATTTACATCATCAAAAATACCATGACTCACATAATCAGAAATACAAGTACTGTACTTCAAGCAAAAAAATGTCAGTGAAATTAAGCATTTTCACTTCTGGTTTCCATGATTCATTGTTTATTCTGCCTTTAAAGTTTACCATGGTATATAAATGCATTTTCACAAGTTTATATACATTGTAGCGTACCAGCTAGAGAAGAAGGAATAGAGACGGGAAGCTATGAGATGAGATTCTTTTATTCAGCAAGCACAGTAGTCAAAGCTCGGACAGCTATTCAACAGGGCCTTCTGCACTCCTTCCTAACACCCACCCTGAGGAGCTTGCAGGCTCTATTTAAATAGCCCTTAGCCAGCTAACATTTTGAAACATTGTAATAACCACAACCAATCACAGCTCCCCATCCCATGTATCTGGCCAGGTGCACACCCTCATTTCTAAGTACCCCCTTCTCACGCTAGCGAGAGGCCACTGCTGGTGCAAGATCACACCAATGTAAGTTTATAGGTGTGTTTACACTTGCACAAATATTCAATATACCTTTTCTGTATAAAGATGCAGGAACAAATACTTAGATAAATTCATTTCATAAACAGACATGTTTGTTATAGCTTTTAGTTGATGAAATTGATAAATCCAAAATGGAAATATGGTAGATTGACAAGCTGCTTCTTTACATAGATATACAGTAGGATAACAATGTTACAAGAAATACTACATACAGATAGTGTTACCAATGACAAACCTTCAATATACTGTATAGTACAATGGGGGATATGTAAAGACAACCTCACTTCCACGATCAGCAGTCCTCTTCATGACAGTAAAATGGGTTGTAACCCATTTCTAGAGTTTATAAAGGTGGCAAAGTTGTTTCTCTAAAAATAAGTAATTTTCATTACCAGAATATACATTTTCCTAAATCACAAAACTTGCACTAATTCTCCCTTTTCTGTCAGCACACGACCACACATACTTTTCAGGCCATATACAACTTTAACACTAGAAGCCCCGCGGTGGTCATTTTGGTGGGTTTTGGTTTTAAAATGTAATTTTCTCCAGTCGTGTACACATATGGGGCTCTGCGTTCGTGTACCTTTCTGCCCGTATGTATTAAATATTCTCACAAAGTATGGAACACGGGCATGCTGAAATAAAGGAGATATATTACATTACACCTAAAAGCCCAAGGAACAGTCACATTGACAGACACACATAAAACAATTGTATTTTCATTATACAGAACAGTATTCTACTTTATTATTTTTATCTACAAGTCCACAATGTGTTTAACTGTAATTAGATTAGTCTCTACTCTCTGCCTGAGTGAATGACTGACAGTCTATTGTTTTTCAATCAGCCTTTTGAAAGCATCGGGACTAGCAAAAATAAATACCAGAGACGGTGGAGTTTTACAACGCAACAAAATATGAAATTGATGTTTGGATCAGATGGCATGGAAGTATTCCGTGAAAGCTGGCTCCTGACGGTGGTCTGTTCAGGTGTTTTACAATGTATTGGACCTAGCAGCCATCAACTCCTGGGTACTTTACAAAGAATGCACGGCAAATAATTTACCAAGGAGAGAATATATTTTACAGTTAGCACAGGAACATTACAAGAAGCATTTGGAACAAAGAGAAACTGCCAAGCGTGTACCCACAGCTGAAGCTGGCAACCCCGCTGAGAGCCGCAAGAGACGCCAATGCCAGGTTGGCAAGTGCAATAAAAATAAAACTTCGAACAGCTGTGCCCTGTGCAGAAAGGTGGCGTGGAGAAGCACATTATCTGTATTGATTGTGAACAGCCTTAGACTCAAGGCAAAGGAATACCATTTTGTTGAAAAAAAAAGAAAAAAGAAAAAGAAATTCGACTTTTTTTATAAAGTGCTGTGCACTTCTGTAAAATGTTTTCTTCTAAATTTATTTATCTACGTTGTTCAGTTGCTATTGCGCATCTGATAATAAACGGATTGCTGTTGAAAAGTAAAAAATGTATTGCTATCGTTACAGTTTTATAAATATGTATGTTGTAAACCGATGTCTGTTCAGATGTTTATTTACTTACATTTTCTTGTTTTGATTTGTAAAATAAATGTTCATACGTGTATATATATATATATATATATCCAACTGCTTCTCTTTTCGTTATACTATTTACAGTGTTTAGAATACAGCTGTCAGAAAGACTGCTGCAGGGCTTCTAGGTATGAGTATATCTCTGGTCCTTCTAGTGTTAAAAAGAAAATGCAATCCTGATATGGTGAGATATTATTAACATATTTTAAGTGATATAAGGTCTACAAAGACGGAATAACCAAGAGTTAACATAATTAAATAAGAGGTTGAAAAATTCACAAAAATAGTATGAAATCAGTTGTTTTGGGAGTTGGGAATAGGGTTTAAAGCTTCAAATCCTCCTGAAGCTGGGTTATTCCCACGATAACTTGAAAATCGCAACATCAAGCCAAATATGGTGAAAGCTGAATCCTAGGGCAAAATGATCAAACAGATAATTTTGTTCTGTAGCACCCAAAAACTACTGTGAGGAAACATCACCCTAGATCTGTCCATCACATCTTATGGCTAAATAAATCACTTTTAAATCTCAATTCTTAAACAATCTATGTATTGAAAGCATATCAACTGAAATGACATCATATATTAGTTGAAATAGTTCCTGTTTTCCTCTATGTAGTTTGCTTAGTTAAGGTGAGCTCTCAAAATCAAAGCACCAGTTTTAAGTTAATAGTTTACAGTTGTGCAGGCTCCACCACACTACCAACTAAATTAACCTCTACCCTGACTTCAAGACACCATCCTTTGGGCTGAGAGGTTAATTCAGGGCTTCTATTTCCTGTTCCTCTGATTAAAGATTAGAATGGAGATTCCAAGCAAGGTCCAACAAAATCAGTTCTTTAACACATTGGCCAATTTCAAACCCAGTACTATAGTGATGAAAGACAACTGTATTGGTCCACCCCCTATCTCATCCAAAGCTAAGGAGCTTCATAAAAACATGAAATTCTAACTTTTATGGTTTTTACATAAATCAGTAGTATATATATTTTTTTGTCATTTTGCAATTTATCATTGTGTCACTATGATTTCCTGTGCCTTACTTCTTATCATAAACAACAAGGAATTTAATATGACATTTTAGGTTAAAGGGTAATCAGCTGTATAAAGATTTTACAATGTCACACAATGGTAAGCAAATATTGCACTGTGGTCCTGATAGAGCAGCTATGGATTACCAGAGTGTATTGGAATGTCAAAATATAAAATGGTAACTGCTGTGATACCATACGCAACCAATGCCTCATACTATTGTATCTGCCTTTGTCCTACCATTTGCCTGAATTATTACAGTACAGTTGCCATTGTAGTTCCCTTTCAAGTCGAAAATAACCATCAACATGAGATATTGCCGTCAGGCAGCACCGGTAGGCTGAGCTTTTATAGCAAAGCTGCCGATAGGCCCCCACGCCAGCTGCAGTGTAAGCCCGCCCCCCTGGGAGCTTACTTAACTGCGCGCGCGGGGATGCACTTCCTCTTTTGTCTTCAGCCTTGGTACGGTAGGTAATAGATAATAGAGCTTGTTAACTGATTGTACTCGATAAGCTTACGCTTGAGAAGCTGGTTAATTACCCCTTCTCTGAGTTTATTTCAGTTACTGTGTTATTTAGGATTATATATATTTTCTTGTTAATATATATTTTTCCTTTCGCTTTGCTTTGCTTCGGCATCGCGTCTTCGTGGTCTCCCGTCTTCCTTTTCTTATTGTTATTATTATAATATATAATTTATATTATATTTATTATTTGGGTTTTTGTGTATATATATATTGTTATATATATTTTTTATTGTATATTGTTTGGGACGCGTGTTGCGTTGGCCTTAGGCCACGCGCATTATTGCAGCCTCGGTCTTGCTTAGGCTAGACCGCGTGTGTGTGTGTGTGTGCGTGCAGCCTGCATTGCAGTCTCCCCCCCCACCGCGGCGCGTTCTACCGCCACGTGGCTGCTATTGAGTATAGCCCCACTGTTCTTACACTATACGTAGTGTCTGCTGCAGCGTCCAAACAAATAAAAAAAAAAAAGTTTTTTTCCCATAGAGTATAAGGAAGACGACCACCAAGTGCATTAACTGTTGCTCTTATAAGCAGCACAACACCTTGTCTTTCGAGACTCAGACACAGTACTAGAGCACATAGCGTCTCCGCTTTGCGGGTCAGCTGACGTGGATCGTCTGGTGCAGTACACGCGCTCCGGCGCTTTCGGTGTCAGCGCTTAGGCGCTTGGTGTAGCGCTTCGGCGCCTAGTGCTTGGGCTCAGTGCACGCAACGCACCTGTGCACGCACCTCGACGCTCGGTGCTCGGACGCTCGGTGCTCGGTGCCTCGGTGCACGCACCTCGACGCTCGGTGCTCGGTGCCTCGGTGCACGCACCTCGACGCTCGGTGCCTCGGTGCACGCACCTCGACGCTCGGCGCTCGGTGCCTCGGTGCACGCACCTCGACGCTCGGCGCTCGGTGCCTCGGTGCACGCGCCTCGACGCTCGGTGCCTCGGTGCACGCACCTCGACGCTCGGTGGTCGGTGCACGCACCTTTTGTGCACGCACCTTTGGTGCACGCACCTCGACGCTCGGTGCCTCAGTGCACGCACTTGACGATTGTCTTTTCAGTGCTTGGTGCACGCGCCTCAACGCACCTTAAAGCTGTACGCTTGGTGCTCAGTGCTTAACGCTCGGCGCTCCTATTACTGGCACGGTACGCTTCGGCATACAACGTGCTGCACCATGTCATTTCACCGCTGCGTCACCTGTGGGACGCATGGGACGTGGATGCTATCTCTCGAGATGCATCAGAGGGTGAGCCTCTCCACGGAGAGGATAGTGTGGAGGCAGAGCTCACGTCCCACCACTCAGAGTCTGAGATGGAGGTAGGCGTAGATGACTCTTTATGGTCCCTAGTAGAGCGGGCGACTCGCCACCTGGGCTTAGAATGGCCTGCCACTGAAGAACCTAGGCGCTCTCTTTTTGAGTCGCCTTTGGCACAGGGCCAGCAGTCTAGGACGCTTCCGGCCTTCCCAGACTTTGTTAAGGAGGTGCAGTCCACTTGGGGGACTCCAGCCTCCGCCCCGGCAACCTCGCGTAAGACGGCTGCCTTTACCATGCAAGGGGCGAGTGAAGCGGGTCTGGCGTCATTTCCGCCAGTTGGCGCTGCGTTCGCAGCGTTGGTGAAGTCACCAACACTCTCTGGGTTGGTGAAGGACCCCACCTGCCCTAACAAGCAGTGCAGGATCACTGAGGTGCACCTCAAGAGGGGCTATTCGGCGGCTAGAGAGGCAGTTAGGCTGTCCAATCTGGCCAGCCTCCTCTCAGTTTATCAGGCTGCGTTAATAAAGGATCTCCCAGACTACCTTTCGGTGTCTCTGAGAGCGGAGTTGGGGCTAATTGCCCAGCTGCTGGTCAAGCTAGCACATCTTAGCGCGCGGGCCCAGGGCAGGAGCATCGCGTCTCTGGTGGTGGCCAGACGACAGCTCTGGCTCTCGCAGGCGAGAGTCCAGGAGCATGACAAAGCTCCCTTGTTGGATGCCCCAATTACACCGGGGCACACATTTGGCCCAGCGGTGGAAGAGATGCTGCAAAGCTCAGCTAAGGCTAGAGAGGCATCACAGCAGTTGGCTACGATATGGCCGCGTAGGCCTTTCCAGGTCAAACGCCCACAAGAACATCAGTGGCGTAGAACACCACCGCAACACCAGCCGCGTCCAGGGGGTACTAAGACCTCCCCGGCGGGTACAGCAGCGCGTGGCCAAATCCCAATGGGGAGACCGCAGCGCACAGGGTGGCGACCTAGAGGAGGCGGCAGACCACGCCCTCGTGGCTCTGGCCAGGCCCCTCGTGAGCGAGCGAAGCCTAAGCAGCCCTGAGAAAACCAGGCAGCCATTAACCCAACCCTATACTGTTCCACAACTTCTGTTTTGGCAACAATCCACCAGCGATATCTGGGTGCGCAAAACTATACTCACCGGGTACACCCTTCAGTTCCGCTTAAACCCCCCCCCCCCCTTCAGGGGGGTGGTGGTAACTGTGGTGAAGGACGTGGTTCAGTCCTCAGCTCTGAATGTGGAAATACAGGCATTGCTCAGGAAGCGTGCCATTCAACTAGTAAAAAAATTAGCGGATACATAAATAAATATAGATTTTCATCTCAGGCTTGGTATTAGGCATGCTTAGGCTTACATCAGTTTGCAATGTGCTTAAATAAAAAAAAATAATAATAATTTAAAAAAAAACCCAATAGAAATCGATTTAAATCTTGCATTCATTGTTCATGATTGACCTATAAAATCTGCATCATGTTGGGTTGTCTAATGCAAGGTGGTCCTTTGTTATGTAAAACACACACTCAAACTTCGGGTTTCTGATTTTAGGTTTAATTATTATTCTGGGTTTATTTTGTTAGCGTGGAGATACCTACCCCCCACCTCCTCATATCTGAACTGTGAATTTACCCCTCCCAACTATGGACTCATGTTCTTTTGCTGGGCAGGGTCTGCACCAGTCTCACTGTGCAATGCTCTCAGGACACCACACTATGTTACTTGACTGAACTACAGAAACAACTGATGTGCTTATTAACAAGCAACACAGTACATATAATTATAAGCATCAGGTAAAGCACACCCAAAGACTTCATGCTTTTTAAATAACTGTTGGGAATATTGTTTCAGCACTATGCTTTTTACAAAATACAATAAAAACATCCATTAAAAGTACTTTTCATGTCAAATTGGTGTAAATAATATAATTGCTGGGATTTTATAAGATATCCAGTAAGAAAGCAGAAAAATGCATATTTGAGTTCCTAGCAGTTGCTAGAATTTTCAGCAGGGGCAACCTGTCTTCTATAACATTGCAGACTACAATAACATTGTTGTTTTTCTTTCTAAAGTACACAGATTACTGTGCCTTGAAATCTTCTAACTGGTATTCACACCATTGATCTTCAAACCTAAAAATCAACTCAAGGTGAGTTTGCTGACACATTTTGGGACCATCAACAAGACTCTAGAAAGTGAAACTTCCACACCCAAACTAAGCCCAGTTTACTCCTTTTGATATAAAACAGAAAACAACAGTGCAATTACTGTAAACGCAACTGTTATAATGCTAAAAAACAAACAAACAAAAAACCTTGTTCATTGCCTCACTTCACTTGCAGTATCCATGATGGGCCATCTCATTTCAGCCTTCCTACTATGAGGTTCCACCCCAAGAATTGTCTGTCCAGAGTTAATATTTTCCTCTACATTTCATGTTTAATTACAATACCATTCTACTATTTACTACTAACTAAACTTCACTGTGCAGTTGCATGAACATATTTACTGAACTCTTCTTGGTGAAAGCAACAAGGAAGATTACATCTCTGTCACATCTGAATTGTTGTGTTCCTCGCCTTATAAAAGTTGGAATGGGTTCCCAGGTGCTCACCTAAGTGGTGAGTCATTCTATCGGGAGCTGCTGGTTTGAATCCTGTTCACACAGAGTTGCCAGTCATGGATGGAGGAGTGCATTGGCTTTTTCATTCAAATGGGCAAGGGACGTAAAAATTAGCTGGGGATGTTTTGCCTCAACAAGCTACACCAACCAACACACCTCCAGGCTGATCTGTCTTCAAGAGTTCAGCAATGTACCTTTCTTGATTGTGCTGCCACTATGTTTTTCTACATTTTGCATTTGCCGTGGTTCAATATATAGATGTAACAGACAGGGTACTGGGAGCATGTTTGTTCATTAACTTAAAGTTATAGGCTGTACATTTTTGGCTCTATTTAAAATGGGTAGCTTTGGTAGCCAGACTCTGAAAGAGTTTGATGAGACCTTTACCTCATGCAAACTACTTTTTTTTTTCATTTTTTGCAGCCAGATTATTTTAGAACTTGTTTTTTGTGATTTTTTATTGAGAAGTGTGGCTGCAAGAGACTTGAACGGGCCATATAAAACATAATAAGCAAATATTTGAATGTGAATGTTCTTACTGTTTCAGGACAAGCAACAGCTGTCTGGAACCATAACAGTAGAAGCTCACAAAAGTGGGATAAAAGTGAAAATTCTGTGTTTGAACTGGGTTTAAAATTGAATTGTATTTTATTTGCTCTGGGTAGTTTTGATCCCTTTTTTTCCCTCTTTCTTCTCTGGACATTTTTAAACCTTAAAATGTCTACTAGAAATTTTGAGCAACAGGTTCCCAAACATTTTTTTGCTGCGCCCCCCTTCAGAGATGCATGCTCCATGTGCACTTCCCCCTTCTAATAAACAGTACAGTATTTAGAAAAAGATGATTTCCCCAACATATAATAACATATTTTTTCTGAAGACAGAAAGCAACATAACAGTACCACTATTCAAAAACTTAATAAACTTGAAAAGAACCCCTAATGAGTCATATTTACCTCAGTGAGTAGGATGAGCCTGCTTGCTAGCGCATAGTTTGTGGTATCTCGGCTTGATTTTAGAGAGTTTCAACCTCAGATCTGTCTCTACATTCAAGCAATTTCTATACTTGTTCTTGATGTAAATAAGCTAAGAACTATGCTGAGGCAAAGTGAACAAGTATTTCAACGGCTGTTTGTAACAATTTAGTGAACTTTTTTCGAATTAAGAGCCAGAACTGATCAACAGACATAACTTTGAAATTACCTCTCAAAACAGTCACCAGCAATGTCCACCAAATTCTCTTTTAAACTCACAGCAATCTTTGCCTTTGCTACAAAGTTTTCTGAAAACAGATTCTGAACCCAGGAATCAATTTGCCTCACTTTCGTTAAAATATACTCTCAATTGCGTGCAATACTGAGACAAATGCTCCACTATCACATCTTTAACTTCCAGGACCGACATTCCAAAATCCATAATGACAGAAGACAGTGTCTTGAATATAGTTACATTGTCTTGCATCACACAGCTACTCCAAAGTAAACGTTTTTGAAAACCAGATCTGTACTTTTTCCTGTGCGATGAAAATGTTAGTTCTTACCATGCAAAGAAAGGTTAAGTTCATCGACCTTGTCAAATATGTCAGCCAAATAGCCAAGTAAGTGTTGGTGAAGTGGGGAGTGAGCATTCATCAAAAACATACAACACTCCTCCATGAGTTGGCACTCTTGCCAAAACTTTACCCTGTGATGTGGACTGTGTGACAGCCATCAAACTTCTGTATGCAAACATCCCATCTCTTCACATAGTACTAAGAAAAGTTGTGAGTTCAGTGATCGATTTTTTATGAAGTTAACTATTTTTACTGCAGCGCTTAATACACCCGACAGCTCTTTTGGCATCGTTTTTGCAGCAAGTGCTTCCCTGTGAATGCAACAATGACTCCAAACACAGCGTGGAGCAACAGCCTATATGTGAGCTGCATGTCCACTTTTGTGTCCACTTATGGCTTTTGCCCCATCCGTACAAATCCTGACACAACAATTCCACGGTTTTTATCCGTCATGTGTAAGTGTTTTGTTTTTATTTTTTTTGCTTAGTTTTTATGAGTTTCACCAAACTTTCCTCTTCTGTACCAATGTATTATACTTTATGTATTGTTCAGATCGAATTTTTATTTAAAAAAAAAAAAGTACCTTTAACCCTTTGCGGTCCATTTATTCAGCGCGTGTCAGGTGCGTCAGGTCCAATTTATTTTCACATGCGCAGTTTATTTTAGACGCGCTGTTTAAAAGTATTTTTTTTTCACAGTAAAACAGGTTTAAAAGGCACTGCATATCAACAGGACACTCAGTACTGCATCTCCAACACCCTCCCACCCCTCGTTTGCTATATTTTTCATATAACTCTTAATAATAATACATACCGATAAATCATCTCTTGATCACTTGTTTTATCACCAAACTCCTCAATAATGCGATCCAAGTCGTTATTTTATTACTATAACATCTAAAAAAAGCTCTGCAAATGTCTGTGATATTCTTTGAGCGCTAGATGCGGAAGCAGCTATCTTGTTTATGTCTGTGTTATCTATGTGGTGTCAGGTCTATCAGTATTCATGAGATACGCCCCTTTTTTTCGACTTCTCTCCGCTCCTATCGGTCTCACTTGGCCATTGAATGGCTTTCTCGGCTTTTTCCGGAGAAAAAACGACTAGAGACCTGTTTTTTGTGTCTTTTTGATGATGTCGGACAGGGTCCGACATTGGACTGGAAAGGGAAAATTGAGAAGTCGGACCAGGTCCGACATAGGACTGCAAAGGGTTAAAGGTTTTACTGTGCTCGCGCTGTTCCTGAGAGCCTCAGAAGCGCTGTGTAAGCCACTGAGAGAGAGTGACACTCAGGGGGCAGTGCAAGTCATTTTCTGTTGTTCTTTCTGTTTATACAGAAAATAATAATAAAAAAAACTTCATCCTCTCCAAGTTGGCCTCGGTGGCAGTTTCTTCATTGTCGTCTTCTCATTATTCAACACTGGTAGCCCCAGTTGGCTAAGGATAAAAGAATCAGACCGGCTACATTTTTGGTGCCGTGACCCGGATCATCAGATCAGCTGCAGCAGATCGCCGAGAGTGAGAGCTTGCGGAGGCTACTGACTGAATGCGGGAAGAAAAAAAAACTGTGGTAGCAGGGTGCCGAAGTGTGCGCAACATGATACAAAAAAAATTAAAACAACACTGTTACACATGCACCCATCTAAAATTCTGAACAGCTCAGGAGACAGTATACGATGCTTCCAGTGTTTTGGCAGGTGTAGCGCTGCTTTCTTCGATTAACCTGTCCTTTGAAAGAGCTTTAGTTCGAAAAAATCTCATGGCTTATCTTTGAGGTCAGGACGTTTGGTCTCCAGATGGCATTTTAGTTTGTTTGGTTTCATGCTATCATTGGCAAGAACATCTGCACAAACAGTGTGGTCGCTGATGTTCGTCAGAACCAATACATGTAAATCCCAAGTCCAAGTAAGAGGGTTGGTATTATTTTTCTAACCGGCTTTACTTGCTCCTTCATCTGGATCAATATCGTCTCTATGTTCACATGTCGGTTTGGGCGCTAAGGGGCGATGACGTTTGTCGGAATATTGTTCAATGAAGCTTTGGTACAATGCACCTTGTTTTACAATCGCCAATAAGTCAGAAACAAATACTTACCAGTCACGTCATGCCCCCTTAGGGGAGGGCGCCCCCCAGTCTGAAAACCTCTGCCTTACAGGAACAGCTGCAACAACTTAAAGCTGATAATGAGTGACTGGTAAGAGAACGGGCTAATTCGCAGGAAGCTGAGATGAGGAAGGGATAAGCACCCAGTTCAAGTTCTGTTAGTACACCTGTAACAGAATGGTTGATATATGTGTCCAGAGAGGAAATGTCCAAGGCTTTCAGGAAAGATGACTGCCCGATTCTTCACCATTGGAAGACTGGTTTGAGGAAGCTCGCAAAATATTTTTTTGTATGACCATCTAGATGGGAAAGCCAGGGCAGAAATTAAACATCACCCTGAACAGGATACAAGTAATCCAGATTGAATTTTGGAAATTCTTTTGGAGATTTATGGCTGTTCTCAGTCTTACATTGGGTTGCAAAAGCAGTTTCTTGAACACCGGCAGCATGAGGCGGAATCCCTTAGCAACTATTCCCATGCATTAATGTCATTGATGCAGGTGGTGATGTGCAGGAACCCAATCAGCATTTCTAACCCAGATATTGTAATGCAAGACCGTTTATTGAGAATGTGCAAGACAGTATGTTTCGCCGAGAGCTGAAGCATTTAGTGAGACTGGACTCTAACATGCCTCTGCTGGCAATCCGTAAGGAGGTTATAAGATGGTTTGAGGAGGTAGCGTGTGGGTGACACTTTCAGTCTCACACTCATTCACATGAAATGCCCAATTGATGGGCGAGTGTGATGCCGTTGCTGTAGCCGCCACAAAATAAGTTAAGAGTGTATAAGGAAACAAGTACAATTGGACATTCTTTTAAATTATATGGATAAGCAACAAACCTCAAGAACCAGGAGAGGTCACAAACTAATAAAAATGGATGGCATTGTTTTGATAATAGCTGGTAGACCAGTCTGCATGAGGTCTAGCTAGACCGGACACATAGCAAGTTATTGTAGGCATGACCGACCTTCATCTAGTCAATCTAGAAATCAGGGGGTAATTGCTTCTACCAATTATATGGAGCTGCAAGGAAACTAGCGCTCTCTGATGTGCAGGCCCAAATGTCAGAAGGGGGCCTCATAGGCTCAAATCAGAATTAATCTTCTAGGGCCCTTCAACGGTTGGTGGGAAAGTGCCACATGTTAAACGTCATGGGTGGGGTGACAGTTTCTTGCTTACTGGACACAAGGTCAATAGTAACCACAGTTACAGAGAACTTCTTCAACCAACATTTTAGGTTGTGTGGGATACAGCAGTTGCATAGCTGTGGATGGCTTCAGCTTACGGCAGCCAACAGGTTAGAAATCCCTTATATGGGTTATTTAGAACCAGAGGTGTAGATATTGGGGAAGGTTATTCCAAATGTGTGCTAATGAGTTGTTTCAGACACCTTCGGTGCAATTGACTGGCAAAGGTTGGAGGAAGATATTGTCAGCATGCCACAAACAATATCAGAAACTGGATCGTTAGGTACGCTTAAAGTACAGCATAAGGCAGCAGTTTGTATTCCTCCAGGAACTGTTAAATTGGGGGTTGTTATACAAAGCAGATATTTTGGCAGGTGAGGAGTCAGCAGTCACTTATAGGTAAGGCCCTGTGAAAATCGTGAAAGTTTTCTTTAAAATTTAGACAACAAGCAGTGGAAGGGTTGAAGAGCACAGACAGTAGCGCTCTACCAGGCAAACTTAAACTCTGGTGCTTTCAGTTTGGTCTACTGCCGAGATTGCTGTGGCCACTGACTGTGTACGAGGTTTCTTTGACAACAGTAGAGAAGCTGGAAGCTTTAATCAGTTCATACATCAGGAAATGGTTGGGAGTTCCACGCTGCCTCAGCAGAGTGGGACTTTATGGTAAAGGAATACTGCAGCTACCAGTCTCCGCTCTAACCGAGGAGTTTAAGTGTGCCAAGGTCAGACTGGAAATGACATTAGTAGAGTCACGCGACAAATGCGTAAGGGAGGCAACACCTGTGTTGAAAACTGGAAGAAAGTGGGCAACAAAGAAAGCTGTGGAAGATGCAAAGGCTGCCCTTCGAATTGGTGATATCATGGGGCAAGTTCAGCATGGAAGAGGGGGTCTTGGTCTCAGTTCAGCTCCTCCTACATGGAACAAGGCAGCCCCAGCTCAAAGGAGGAAGCTGGTAGTCAACGAGGTGCAAAAGCAGGAGAGGATGAGGTGTATAAAGGCCATTTCCCAGGCCAAGCAGGGAGAATGAATGAGATGGGAGAGTGTGGAACAACGCAAGATTGGCTGGCAAGACCCATGGTCAATGGAACAGAGCAGGATCAGTTGTTCTCCTATCACCACAGAACCTAAACCTCTGGGTAGGAGAGGATCCCTCATGTCCTCTGTGTTCATCACCTGCAACATTAAGGCACATTTTGACAGGATTTAAGGTGGCTCTTAGCCAAGGACGGTTTACTTGGCGCCATGACCAGGTGCTGCGATGTTTGGCCTTAGCATTGGAAGACAAGCGTAACATGACCAATAAGTTGCCACCTGTTCCATCAAAACATTACACACAAAAGACAACATTCCTCCGCCCAGGAGAGCAACCACCAAGAAAAGGTGTTAAAACCAATCCTCGCCCAGGACAACTGGAAGCTGCTAGAGACTGGAAAATGCTGGCAGATGTTGGTCAACGGCTTATTTCTCCACCTGAGATTGCCATCACTAACCTTCGACCAGATATTGTCTTGTGGTCTGGATCAGCACACCTTGTTCACCTGGTAGAGTTAACAGTGCCATGGGAGGATGCTGTAGATGAGGCATATGAGAGGAAGAAACTGCGGTATGCTCAACTAGCCACTGAAGCGGAACAGCGAGGATGGAGAGTCCAGGTTTACCCAGTGGAAGTGGGTTGTCGAGGATTTGTGGCACACTCTACAACCCGGTTTCTCAGAGACGTCGGATTCAGTGGCCAAGAGTTGCGTCGCACAGTGAAGAACTTATCTGAAGCAGCAGAGAGGAGCAGCAACTGGCTGTGGTTGAGACGGAAAGATTCTGGCTGGGGATCTCAAGCACAATAGAAAGAAAGAAATGCTGATGTACAGGTAAGTAAGCTGGGCTGAGTTGAGTGAGGGACGGAGGGGGGTGATGCTGGGACGCCAGAATCACCGTCGAGCCCTCTTGAGGTGTTGTGGGCTAGTCGACGAAACACTGAGGATGGAAGGTGCCCACTTGAAGACCCCAGAGATGTACCCTACTTAGCTCAATCCAGACGGTTGTCATGCTGATGTGCTGGGGAGGCCGCACTGTGGTTGATCCCCGGAGACAGCATCGCAGCCGTTGTGTGTGCTGATGCGCCAGGGAGGCAAAATAAGCTGATCCCTGGAGCCAGCATTACACGTCAGTCATTAACACCAGACAGAAGGATATCTACATCATCATATGGAAGGAAACGTAAATGGATGGAGACACATATGGATCACATTAGTTTACTGTAAAGCTACGTCTTAGCTGGTGCTTATCTTGGCAAGAGCCGAGTTCAAATTAGCATGAAGTTTTAACATCTACTCTCGTGTAATGGAAATCACGGCAGTGTCATGGGTAAAGTATCGTATTTCATGGAATGTGCATGGAAATATGTTATAAATTACATGTACAGATTATTATTATTTTTTTAAACAGCAAATATACAGATAAATGCACTGACATAAAAATTAACATACAAGTTATTCAAGCACTTTACAATAGCTTGTGAAATGGTGTAATTAACAGCCTGTAGGTAAAGTGCATCTACAAGGACAGCTTTCAGTTCTAGTATGTCAGATGCAAGTTCACCATTTAGGTCTTGCAAAAGAAATACAATGTGTAACCCATACTGATCTTGTGCATCTCAGCAAAACATGTCCAATGACAGCTCCATGAAGCTGGAGTTCTTGGTCCTTATATGGGCCTTAGCCACCTTGAAACTGCAGTTAGGAGCCAGGGAACAAGAGAATCAGGGAACTCTGTATCGATGGATCCATATACCAGATAAAGGGAAGGAGGTCTTCCAGCTGGTTCTTCCTGAGACACTCCGTACTGAACTACTTACTGATTAGTCTCTATTGATTTTATGACTCTGAAATGACGAGTGACGGCCGAGAACATGTTTTAGTATTAACTGATGTATTTTCAAAATATATTCAGGCTGTATCTACAACAGACCAACGTGCCAGTTCCTGAACATATCCATTCCAATCAGGGGTGGAATTTTGAGGGGGATTTGATTAAGCAACTCTGTCGCCAGTAAGGGATTGAGAAGAGCCAGACTACTCCATTTCATCCAGAAGGTAATGGACAGTGCATGCACTTTAACCTCAAGTTGCACTACCTGTTAAGGACTCTTCCACATGAAAAGAAATGGTGCTGGAATGACCATCTACCCTAAGTTCTGTTTGGGGAAGTTCAGTCTACTGGTCAGTCCCTTTACTTTTTGATGCTTGGGTGTGACCCTCAGCTACCCATCGATTTCCTTTTGGGAACTAGCAATGAGGAACCAGTCAGGGGTACCCCAGAAGAATAGATAAAGGTGAACCAAAGGTGTATGCTATGACTAAAAAACATTTAGAGTCTGCAGCAATGTGGCATGGGCAAACTCACAATGCCAGAGTTAACCCTTTGCGGTCCTATGTTGGACCAGGTCAAATTTTCCCTTTCCGGCCCGTAAAAGGCCAGATCTCTAGTCGTCGTTTCTCCGGAAAAAGCCAAGAAAACCATTCAATGGCCGAGTGAGACCGATAGGAGCCGAGAGAAGCCAAAAAAAAGGAGCGGATCTGAGCAATACACATAGACCCTGCACCACAGAGATAACTTTTTGAGATGTTATAGTAATAAAATAATGACTTGGATCGCATTATTGAGGAATTTGGCAATAAAATGAGTGATCAGGAGATGATTTATTAGTATACACCACTATGAAGAGGTATGTGAAAAATACAGCGAGCAAGGGGTGGGGCTGGAGATGCAGTACTGAGTGTCCTGTTGATATGCGGTGCCTTTTAAACTTGTTCTACTGTGGAAAAAATACTTTTAAACAGCGTGTGTAAAATAAAGTGCGTGTGAAAATAAATTGGACCTGATGCACCTCAGAGGCGCTGAATAAATGGACCGCTATGGGTTAAAGACAGAAACTTCAGTTCTGCTGAATGCAGGGGCTCAAATGGCGGTCTTGTAAGTGCATCCAGCATTACATTGAGCTGTCAACAAGGAATAAGGTCCCTCCTAGGGGTCTTAACCTCTGAGCACCCTTCAAAAACTGTCCTGCCAGAAAGTGTGCTCCTGGGGAGACTGAGTCAATTTTCATATGGCAAGCCAATATAGTGCCAGGTAGACCTTAAGCGTGGAGGGAGATTTCCCTTCATCAAAAAGGTCCTGCAAAAATTGCAGTTTATCTGCCATGGGGCAAGTCGTGGGGTCCAGTCCACGGGACTGATACCATGTCTGGAATACACCCCATTTGTAACCTCACTGGGAGCGCATAGACGCTGCCCTGGCATTCGGAAGGGTGTCAATAAAATTAGGTGGCCCAAATGTCTCCGCTTAGGGGCCAGAGCCAAAGCTGCAGGCCTGTTGGCTCTGGATGCCACATAGTCCCCTGCGCCTGGCTCAGCAGGTTGCGACGGGCTGGCAGCTGCCACGGCTGACCATACAGGAGATGTGCCAATGTCGAGAACAAGGTCCCCCTGGGCCACTTTGGGGCTACTAAGAGCACCCGAGCCCGGTCTTGCCTGATCTTCTCCAAGCACTGTGGAAGCAGTGGCAACGGTGTAAAAGCATAGAGCAGAGTCTTGGGCCATCTGTGGTCAATGCGTCTATGTGGAGCGTGTGACTTTTCTTCAATAGGGAATGCCAGTGGGGACAATGGGTGGACTCCTGGGTCGCGCAGTGGTCCATCTCTGCACACCCGAACTTCTCCCAGATGAGGTTCACAACCCCTGGGTGAAGTCGCCATTCCAAATTGTGGGGGCTTCCTCGCGGGAGGTCCGCTGCCCAGTTCCTCATTCCTGGCAAGTGAACTGCTTTTACTGAAAGCAGGTGTTCATGAACCCATTGCAAAAGCTTCCGGGCAACAGAATTGAGATAGAGAGACTGGAGACCGACCACTGTGGGGCTGTCTGTACAGATTAACAAATCTCCCCTATCTCCAGGGAAAAATGCTGCAGAGCCAGATGAACTGCCCGCAGCTCCAAAACATTTATGTGGAGACCCCCCCCCCCATGGGGGTTTCCATACGCGCTGCACCCCCAGGCTGTTCCAGACAGTGCCCCAAACTAGGTTGGACGCGTCTGTGTCACCATCTCTCTCCTCGTGACACTGCCCAGAACTGTGCCCAAGCACTGATGAGCTGGTTGTTTCCACCACGAGACCACATAAAATGAAGAGATTTAGCCCACTAAATTTGTCTTCAAAATGGCCCTTGTTGTACTACGGTCTTTAAGCTGCTTTGAACAGGAAGAACGTTAGGTTATTATCCTAACTCTGGTTCCCTAAAATAGAAATGTAACCATTACCTTATGGGTGTTTACCTTCGAAAGACCTGGAACCTGTAACGCAGTCATGGCCCGCCCCCAAGGATATAAAAGCACTGCGGTCACAGACCTCTACGTTATTTTTCCTTCAAGCCTGCTGCAATCGATGCAGTGACCTTGAAGGTTAATGGTTACAATTCTATTTCAGTGAACCACAGTTATGACAATAAGCCACTATTCCTTTTCAAGTACAAAATGTATCCCATTACACAATGGCAGACCTGCCAACCTTGACATTTTTTTTTGAGTAGCACTCTTTCACACGGACATCTCGGCTTCCCCCCCAGAATTGTTTTAGGGTATAAAACAGCTAAATGCTACACACTGAGTTTTGAGTATGATTTTTTCAGTAAAAAAATAATGAGATTAGCTATGATTGTTTCAGTTTAAATTTAATTTTGTTTACCTTAGTATAGATGAAACCTTTTTACTTTATACCAACTGAAAATTATTTCAAGTACAGAAAATATCAATTTTTGTAGTATGTTTGTATTTTATTTACTGTCAAAACATAAATTGAAATGTATAAGCTTCTAAAACAGAGAAACAAAGCACTTTCAAAAAAGGAAAAAAAAAAACTTGCAAATAGTCACTGAGTCAGCACCAAATGTAATAGCTGTCCACAAAGTGAGTCGTTTGGAACAGAAAGGAATCCAACAGGTCAAACTGCACTCAGATCTTGAATGTTTAGCTTCATAGGTGGCTGACTTGGCTTTCCTGAGCAAAGTGTCACTAAAGGTTTGTGTGTGACACACTTGCTGCTTCGCTGACATCATAACTGTGCATTACCAGTGAACTTAGCATGTCTGTGCGCAGGCTGGCTCTGTGTTGGATTTTGTTTTTGGTCATCAATCTGAACACTCTTTCACAGTAAGCATTACTGTGGAAGATGACCAAAATGCCTAGCGCGGTAACATTACAGTAATGCCCGATTCTTTTGTTCTGGACAGAAATATATAGTTTCCTTCTACAGGATTCCTGCTGATCCAGACATGAGGGTAAAATGGATTTCAGCGATTAAAAGAGAATAAAAAAAATGAAAAAGACTGGACGCATTCGTTTGTAGTGAGCGCTTCATAAAAAGTTAATATCAGTAAGCATGTATTGGTAGTTATGATATTACGTTATTATTATTAGTAGTCGTAGTAGTATTAAGTCCCACTTTAACATGCTTACTTGTGTGGCCGTTTTTTCATAAATATTTAGCTATACAGTTAAACAGGATTACATTTATGCGGGTCGATTATTCCTAGTCCTTACATAAAAACAATATTTTACCGTTAACAAAATCCATAATGCTACATTAATGATCTTACTGAACTTCAATATAAAATCACAAACCAGCCGTTTATGACTTGTTTAAAGCACAATGAAACAGCATTTACCTACAATGTAATTGTACGCTACTTGCAAAGTAAACAGAAGCCTTACGTACCTTAACCACATTAACAATGTTAATGCTGTGCTCATTTTTATAAAATCTAATTTTACTGACATCCCTGTATGGTAACAGGCGTTTGTGAAAAACGGGACAACGAGCCAAAAATAGAATATTAAACTTAAATATTGGACTATATTATTATAATAAATGTTTGTACTTACTCCCTCGCCATTCTCGTAAAATCCTCATCCAGCTGTACTTTCTATTCATGCGATGCAGTTATCTAAACCAAGCACTTTTTTTTTTTTTTTTTTTTAAACGCAAGTGGGTTTTTTCCCCAGACAAAAATGAATGCATAACTAATGCATTAATTAAAAAACAAAGGTACCGTAGCCAGTTTGAAATAAATAATTTCCTCACAAGTCATAGTACTTCACACTCCCTCCAAGTGAGTCAGCTCAACAAAGCCTGATAGGCTACAGTAGAATGTCAGTGATTATACAAAGAAACTGGGTGGTAGGAATTTCTGTCAGTCAACCCACGATAACTTTTTTTTTTTTTTTTTTTTTTTAAACAGTGGTTGGATTGTCAACTAAATTCAAAAGCTGATTGGTTATTCTATCACGTAACTAAACTCAAAACCTAAATGGTTAATCTATCTTGCTTGCCTTGCCCTAAGGCCGGCCCTGACGTTAGATGCAACACTTTCTCTAACTACAGGGAACATCATAGACTATGAGCGAAATATGGATTACGTATTATTGCGTATCATCTCTGATAAAAGCGTACCTGCATATTACCAACTCAAAATGCGTAGCGGATACGCAAAATCCGTAGAGGTTAGCAGGTCTGCAATGGTGAAATATACCCAAGCCGTCGCAAGGACATGACTTGCAGAATAGCCAAACTGGCGAGACCTATGGCCTGCCACAATTATAAGGCACAGCAATGGCCAGAGAATGCAGAAATACCTCATGCATGTGCTTCTGTGTCCGGCTGAGTCACTGCTGTCAGCACTCTGGTTCTAAAGGCTGGGTTCTGAGGATCAAGGATATTAAACCTTATCCATTTATTGTTCACGTCTCGTCCAATTAATTTTCACACGCGCTGTTTATTATACACACACTGTTTAAAAGTATTTTTTTCCACAGTAAAACAGGTTTAAAAGGCACTGCATATCAACAGGACACTCAGTACTGCATCTCCAGCACAGCCCCACCCCTTGTTCGCGGTATTTTTCACATACCTCTTCATAGTTGTGCATACCGATAAATCAATGTGTATTGCTCAGATCCACCCCTTTCCCTGAAACAGCCTCAGGCATGTGTGGTGCCTCTGGATTCTGTTCTCCGACAGAGTGCCGATCATGCTGCTTGAGTTCAAGCAGTTTCCCAGGTAGATGCTAGTCTGGGAAGGTATCAGCTGGCTTTTTGACAAGTTCGCCAGTAGGCCTGGGAGAGCCAAAACTGCCACCGAGCAGCTATCAGTGCTGCGAGGCCTCGGCCAAAAGACCAGTGATTTGAGCACTGATTGGTAGCAGACTGGAACCTTTGTTTTGTTCCAGAAATACAACTGGAAATATATCAGAAGGAAACATTTAATCTTAAAGTAACAAGCTGCACTCGGATGCACACAGCAAACCGAAATGACAGGTAGGATAACAACGTATGTACCTAATATGAAATGAAGGTTATATATTCTTTTTTTTAATATTACATTTAGAAAAAAATATTTCGGTTTTACAGATTTGTATGTACCAGTTTACACAAGTATTCAATGGAACTGCGTCTGTGTTTACAACACAGCTCCTGGATGCAGGCACAGCACCAGTAGGCAGACACATACACTCCATAGAGTACAATGCTGCCGTCATACAGGAAGTAGTGTTATATTTTCTGAGATCTGAGAGATATGTGGAAAAAATTACTGTGATGAGTGACCTGAATCTCCCTGCGAAATAAAACCCACCTTGATTTAAATGCACCGTGTGTGTAACACATACCAAATAAGCTACGAAATAGTTTAAACATTATTTTAATAAAACACAGCAGTTCCCAAATGGTTCAACTTGTATTGGCACATTACAGTAACATAAAATGTAATTTACTAAAGCATATTGCTCAACAACATCTTGCACAACTGACAGTTGTAGTTAGAAAAAATATATATTTCTGTGCACTGAGTTTTTTATTTATTTTTTCCCTCTCACTATGATCTCTAGAACACGTCTCAGACAAAGCAACAAAGCACAAAAGCATGAAAAGTGTGATGTGAATGTGCTGTTGCATACAGGGGTATGTTTGCATTCAGCAGCTGCGTGACGTGTTTAGTGCGTGCTCCACCAGTAAGTTAATTTAGGGAGTTGAGAGCTGCGACAGAGTTCATCAAACATGTTCTTGTTATTAACTACAACAGTTACATTCAATACCGGATTCGTGTTTTATTTAAACACATTGAAGGAATGTATTAAAATGGATGTGTGTCTGGGCGGATATAGGATTCGGATAACTGAAGCCTAAGTATTTGTCTGAATCCAAACCCTGCTCAAAAAATAGGTATTCGGGCCGAATCCAAAACCTGGATTCGGTGCATCCCTAATATTATCTATCTATCTATCTAGTTTCCTAACTGGGTGCTAAAATGTTCCACATCACACTGCGTTTAACACGCTTAAAGTATATTGTGGAAAATACGCTCAGTAATTTCTCATTAAGACGTTTTGTGCTATTTATTAACTACGGTCACCCATGGTTGTTACAATGCTTTTTCATAACTATCTGTGCTTTATTGGACAATAGTCATTATGAAACTTGATCAAGAGAATCAGAAAATGCACCTGTAACAAATGTGAAGGGTTTTGTCTACATCACTGATATTAACAGAAATTAAGCCAAAAAAGTATCTCAAAGTGTTTGTTCATCATATGGAAAACGTATTTGGTCAATTTATTTTGGTCAAGGAAACTCCAACATCACAAAGGTACCACATAATTCACAATGGTCCAACTCTGTTTTAAGCATACATGTACAGCAATGCAGTATGTAAGATCTGGTCAAGATCTGAAACTCAAAAAATGTGTTATTTTTAAAACAGAAAATTGACAGTTTCCAGTTCAGGGTCACCAAATATCAGGTTGACATTAGTCATATGGGTGCAATATGTATGTAATTAATGAACATTTCCTTCAAATACAGTCCTAGACAAAAATGCTATTGATGCATGGGCTGTGCTTAAAACAAGAATAAAAACAAAAGCAGTATTTTTATGAATTTGCTTCACTTGAACTCATTCCAGTATTTTAAAGTTTATTTAAAATACCTTTGCTTACAGACTTCCTATTTTCAGTTTTGTTAAGTATGCACAGTCTTTAAGTTTGAGCTGTTTTTTACTGGTATATAGCTTTATATGTCTTTCATTCTTGTATCCATTATATTTTATCCTTTTGATGTTTTGTATAGCAGTTTACAATACCAACAAATGTAAATTCAGTTAAAGGAAGTTAGTGATACTGTACTATAGATTTCAGTGATGCCAAACACTGAATTGGCACATAAGAAAACCAGGCAGATAACTGGGCTGCATAAATGTTTTTAAATCTGTGCTTTTTCTTCAACTTCAGATCCATGTTCAGTTGTGACTTACTGATCATGGGTGTGTCTGGGAGAGGAAGGCCCAATTTATAAAATAACTTTTTTTGGAAAATAATTCTTTATTGATGCAACAGTCAATGCATTTCCCTTTTATTTAACATCTTCACATCTCCACAGTGACAAAAGATGCACATACAAATATACGCAAAGTTTATTTATAATGTCTGGTAAGAAACTATTTTCAAAAGAATGTCATAGCTATCTAATAAGGGTTATGAATTAAGCAGCGATTAGTCAAGTGCAGCTGTAAAATATAATGTAAATTGTCTGAAATATACAGTTTGATAGCCATTTGTTTAAAGGTTTCAACAGCACCTCCTTGCGTCATGAAAGACTCACTGGCTGCTGGTTTAGAGAAGTATTGGTGCTAGGCGTAGCAATGCTCGTACTGGCACTCCAAGCCGAGTAAACTTCAATAAGTCAGAGAAGGATGTAGCACCTAAAAGAAAGTATAGGGAATCATTACCAAACACAGTCCTTTAAAAAATGAACCAAAGCCACTACTTGCGTTTACAGGTTAAATATGTGTGTGATTGGGGTAGAGTTTAACTCCACTTTTAGCTTCTATAATCATATGACTAGCTTGAAAAGAATTAAAGGAATTTAAAACAGACACCAACCCAATTGTCAAGTAGTTTAGCAAAATTTTAAATAAAAATAAATAAAAAAAGTAGTTTCTAGCATACATACTTTGAATTAACAGCTAATGATTCCGTAATTTGCCAAGTTTAAAAGCAAAGCAGATCCAAAGAGAGGAAGAAATAAAATGTGGCTAAACTATTTAATTGCTCTGCTGCTTAGAGAGAAGATGAACACTGCTTATAGTCCCTGTGAGTCTCAGTTTAGCCTAGAGCTGTAAATGCTTCAGAGCATCCATACTTCAAACTGTCAAAAACAAATACAAAATTTGAATTATCACTGCACCTAAGCCACACAAATAGCCATCATCATGGGATTACCTTCCATGCAAACTCCTACAATTTTCCCACGAGTAGGGATTGAATGATAAACGAGAAAGCAAGCCAACATATTCATATGTGCCTCTTCGTAAGGTTGGCCAGTCAGGTACGACTTGAGGACATCTCCATAGGCTGTGGGTGACAAAAGCAGAATAAAGTAAATCAGCACAGATAAAAAAGGCATGATTTCTATATATGAATGTCCTTTATAGAGACTGAACAGAATAAAAGTGCCACATACTGCATATCTGGACCTCCGTTTTAGAATATTGATTAGCTTGAAATGTTAGTGTTTTACTGTGATTCTACATAGTGTATTTAACCCATTTATTTATTTTAGATAGACAGATATATATATATATGCTGGGACAAATATTTTTATATGTATTCAGATACAAAAAAAAAACACACACACACCACAGTTACCACAGAAGCTCGAGCCTCTATTTAAAAGTTTTAGACAGCAAAAAGTAAACAAACCAGATTATGGGCGTGCACTCAGTGATCTCTATGGAAAGCCATTTGGGACAAAAACGCATTGTGCTGTGCAAGCCAGAATCTCATAGGACAGAAAAAAAGGCTAGCACGTCATTCTGAAATGACTCGCTTAAACAATACCCAACTTCCTGAAAACGTTTCATATAGATTGTATATATTATCAAGGCTCAAAATTAACGTATATTTGGTAGCATGACCCCAAACTCTTAATTTGCTACTAGTTTTTTATGCAGTAGCATTTTTCTGATACCTTAATATTTGATCCAACAAAAAACTTCTGAACAGTGTAATGAATTCTTACTCGTCTTTCAGGAAAAAATTAGCAACATTAACACTGCTGCACTTAGAGTGGACAGTCTATCTACTGTTGCTGTGTCTTCTACTGCTTCCATGGTGACCAAACTTTCTCACTTCCTCACTATTGATAGTGTTATCTGTCTGAACCAATAACTAAAATGAGAACTACTACTTCTCCCCAGGAACCTATCCCTACCACTTTTAAGGCTTGCTTTCTTGTCATCTGTCCTTTTATTCTTCATGTCATCAATGTGTCTCTAACATCCGGAAGTGTGCCCTCTGCCTTAAGTTGCTGCTATCACTCCTGTGTTAAAGAAACTTGGGCTGGTATGGTTGTGCATTCGGGTGGCCGTGTTTGGGAATATACAGTGACGCTGGCCGAAGATGCCAGTGTAAAACAAGGACCAGGCAAGCCCGGCTGAGGGAGACAGCCTGCCTTAAAATAATTTAAAAAATAAAATAAATAATTACATACCCGAGGGGACGTGTGTAGGTATACGGGGAACTCTGGCCACCCCAGTGTATAGAAATAGCTGAGCGTAGGTCGGAGGCATGTACTGCCCGGCTTAGCGGCAGTGGGGGCACTGCGTAAGCAGAACCTTTTTTTTCCCTTTTCATTTCGCCTTTTGTTTTCATTATTATTTTGAGCACCTGTGAGTGCGCCAGTGTTCTTACTGTTTACCAGTATTGGTATTCCTGTGGTCCTGTGTACCGTTGTCTGTACTTAGGCCACGGACAACAGCGCCCTCTGCGGGCTAAAAGAAACATCAGAAATATAACTATTTTCAAATAAAACCTCTGTCTCCCGTGTGTGTCAGTGAATTGCCCACCACCCTTCCACCAGGTCATAACAATGCAGGATTCAACGATATTGTGGCACACACTTTTTTTTTTTTTTTTAGTTCCCAAAATCTCAGTCAACAACTGAAGACATGAGGATATTTTTGTACCACTTAATTTGCACTGATGAAACATAACCTGGTTAACCGTACTGATGGCATATCAAATGCTTAGATGACAGATATGGTTGCATTCTTGTAGAACTTAAGGATGAAACAAAATACATTGACAAGGAATTGCATTAGTTCCATTACTTAGTTGAGCACACGGCGGTTTCAATAAATACTTTGATTTAAATATTGGCCTACATGATAGTTTGGGCTATTCAGTCTACTTAAAACAGTAGGTAGGTGTTTATTTTTTTAAAATTATTTATATATAATTTAGGTCTAATAAACCGCTACTGACAGGTAGCAAATCCTCACTACTGCCTTAAAATGTTCACTTTTCGTCCTGATATATTTTTTGTTATGTGCAAAGTAATAAACGAGAAGCAATGTGGCGAGTTGTTTTTTCAACCTTAATTTTACAACGTCATTTCCATGTTTGTTTTATTTGAAGTGTTTAAAGTTTAAATTCCAGTTTTCATTTGCTTGTTCAGCTACAAAAAGGTAAACCTTGTATTAGTTTATGAAAATGTGTCGATGGCCACCGTTTACTGTGAAGAAACAGCAATGGCAAGGAATGAAAATATAACAAATATAATAAAATGGAGTGTCATGTACTATTTATTTTGGGAATAAACAAAGGCGTAACTAACTTATTTGGCATCCTTTGTTGTGTAGTTAATTCACTGGGGTAAAGCAAGTCCTACACAACTTATTCTTTACTCCTGGAATATTTTTATTATTTTAACGTGTTACATATTGTAAGGTCTTGCTGAAAAATAAAGGCACACACACACAGGTGCCACGGCCACGCCCCCTGCTGCTATGCTGTCTCTACCTGCATTCAGAATATAATGGCTTTTATTACTTTTTGAAAAAATAACTAATACCCGAACAAATATAAGTTATGAGCGAATATCCAAACATGAAAATTCTGCGTTTGTCCCAGCACTAACTGATAGAGATATACAAACATATATAAAATATACAAACTCTCAACCAGGAGCACTTGCTTTTTCTTTCTATTGCAAATCTTAGAAACATCCAAAACTCCAAGAGGATGTGAAATTAAAAAAGAATGCTTAATCAATGTTGACAAAGTATGTATTGATTATTCAAATATCCACTTGCACTGTGTCTGACCACTGGCAACATAGAAAATAACAGCCTCAGTCTGTGGCATTAGTTAAGATATAATTTTTTTCATTGAAAGTAATGAACTAGTGAAACCACAGTGTCTTTACAGGAAACAGTTAAACTAGATGTTTTATCATCTTTACCATAAAGCCACTGATCCAGAGTGTTATCAGATGAACACTTCATTACTGGAAGAAATTCTGAGTTCATCAGAAGTCCTTCGCCCGGTGTTTGTTTGAGTCTCTCCTGCAGAATCTTGGAGCTGCTGAACTCTAAAACTAGCTTTATTTGCCAAAGTTCAAAGGTCTCGGACATCTCCTTTCTTTCCAGTCTTCTAACAGCCTGCAAAAAATAAATGATTTTTTCTACAATAAAATAAGCAGTAAGTATTAAAGTTCTCATGTCTGACAGGTCACCTTGTCAAAAAAAAAGTAATTTTTAACTAAATCAAATGGCATACCATGCCCAGTATCAGGATACACTCTACAGTAAACATTCAATAAATCAAACTCATGCCTTCCTACAGTTTTATTTTTGAGGTTGCACTGTCCCTTACCTGGTCTATGGCCATGTACGTTGGCAGGATTTCTGGATTCTCTTGGGTAACACACTCATAGAGGATAGATGTGAATAATGACAAGACATCTTGTTTCTAGAAGTGAAAGAATGACCATTTATATGCAGGAAACATGCACTGCACAAATTTGAAATTATAATAAAAACTTTCTTTGAATTAAACACAAAGGAACACATTTGCATAATTAACCCTTCGTTGGAAACATGATTAGCTGGGTTAATGAAAGAAATGGTTGAACTGGGATGAAGGTTCAGTAAATCTTCTGCAGCAATGGGTGGAAAATCACCAGAATTTTTGTTTACGAAAATCTCTCAATAATCGATTACTTTCATATTGATGGCAAGCACATCTCTGCCTAGCATGGGAAACTGGCAAAACACTGGAAAGTGGGTGTGGCATTGTTTTGGGGCAGTTATGCAACCCGTTACACTCTCAGTGCCACTATTTATGTAATGCAAGAGGGATATAATTATTTTTTGGTGCATATTTATTACAGTACGTTTGGTTTCAATCCTTTGTAGGTTTATTTTTGTGGTAGTATAATCCTATAGGATGCAAGCATGTAAAGTGTTTTACAAAATACACTTTATGAAGTTTAAAATATTGCCAGTCAAACCAATTTTTATTAAAGGTCACAGAAAGACAGTACACTGCTGAGTGAAAGGGCCACACAAGTTACGTTAACACATTAAATAAAATCAGTGTGGCAACAAGTTTCATTTCAAAACATTAAAAGCATATAATTTTATCTGACATAAGACAGATATTTTCAGTATGAGATACTTACATGTGCTAAGTTTTTAGCAGGCTTGCAAAAACACTCTGCAAATGATACCAGGGCAGCATCAGAAGTAAAAGTTTTAATTGCTTCAGGCTGTGGCAAAGAAATAGAAAAATGTCATATAAGCAGAAGAAAAATAAATAATTCCTTTAAAATGTTGACGACTGCATCATTATAAACAAATAAGGCTATTCAAATTCTAAAGGAGGTCTCAGGGTATTCATTTCAAGTCCAGTCAGGAGCATTGTAAAGACTGCAGTTTAACAGACACTTGCATACCAGTGCTGACATGGCAAGTATGTAAAGAAATGCAGCCAGTGTTTGTCAGCTGCTCAATTTATGGGTTTTATAAATGTTTAGTAGTAGTAATAAACTAAATACAGGAGTTTACAAGTTTAAATGTGGCAACCATACATTTTTACATTTCCAAAAGGCAGCTTTATAAGTTACCAGAACTACTTGCCAATGTGAACCAAACAGTCATGCTTTAGCTACTACTTGCCAGCAATAACAGGTTACAAATTAAATATGTAAGCTCTGTTACTGCAGAGAATACCATCAATATGGGCTTATAATGCTTTTTTTATGTGTGTGTAAAAAACAGAAGAAAAAAAAGAATATTGAGACATGAAACACTGAGACAGAGAAACTGGTAAACAAGTACTGTAACTGGAGAGAAGCATGACATCATAAACGGTTACAGTTAAACGGAGACAAGTTTCAGTTTTAATCAACAACCAAAAAGATGAATGAAAGCACTTGTGAAAAGTTCAACTTGCATGATACCTAGTACTGTGAAAGGGGATTCATGGATAGCTAGTTAAATTAACTAAATATTGTAATAATTCCCTTCACTTTGTTCAAATAAAAAACTAGCACTTTGAATCAACTGCATTATGTGATCAAAACTGAGATACACAAACAGTTTTCACCATAGTATGATTTAGGATCAAAGTGCAAAGCAAATGTATATTTTTGGCAGAGGTAGTTTATACTAGTAAGGTAGAGAACTGTGAAGCACAGAACTGGTCTGCAATGCCAGATGACACTTAATCACAGTTCACAGGTCATAGGAACAGGCAAACAGCTTTTTAAAGAGTCATTTTTGAAGACCAGGGGAACATGTGGTGAAAACCCTTGCAGCACATTGAAAGCATTTGCAATATCTGAATGTATTCATATTTTCAAAACACAATTTTCTGGACATGAAGTTAAATTGTTTTGTGGTTATTTATGTTCATGTTGTGAGGCTAGTAGTATTAAGGGAAATACACAACAGACTAGAGTAGGTGAGGCTGTAAGAGTTGAAAGGTCATATTGTTACATACTGGAGAAACGTAACACAGAACCGAAATGACGGCTTAAAACTGTAAGGGAAATAACAAAAAAAATAATAATTTCTACAAATGGGTTTTAAATCGATTAATCACACCTGATTAATTTTGTCTACCTGAGTGAGGTATCAGAAAATGGTGCACAAAAAACAAATCTTGAAAAATGGTGCTTGCTGGAAGGTACACTCAATATTATACAATGACAAGAAATTCCTGAGCTCTGATTGGTCAGCCTTGCACTAGACCTGTGATGTTATCCCAGCATAACATTACAGATCTAGTACCAGCAACCTCCTCACTGAAAACCTAGACAAACATATCAATATGCCATAACTGTCAATAACACAATTACACACACAAAACCTATTGCTATTAACTCGCTTTAAAACAGAAACACTATCTAGTAGATCAGTTAATACTTTACTACAGTTGTAAATGGAAAACAGGAACTATTATATGAGGCGGAATGTTATTTCCACATTTGTCCAATTAAAATCACTTTTAAACCATGAAATTTGCTATATTTTTATTTATTACAGTGCAAACCATTGTATAATAGGAATAAGGCACTCCAGGTTGTGTGTTGTGCTGGGATAACATCACTTCTCGGGTGCTGGATGGACTCGGCCTATAAAACTCAAGAGGCGTGATGTTATCCCAGCACAACACACACCCTGCCATGCATTATTCCTTTGTTTCACAATATCTCAGAATGTAATGATCACTCTAGACAACTGAGAAGCAGTTGTACTGTCCTCCCCAAGGAGATACTAATGGCCCTATTTCCTATTCCCTATGGCAATACTACTGGCCCTATTTCCAGCATAAGGAGGCTGTGTGGTCCAGTGGTTAAAGAAAAGGGCTTGTAACCAGGAGGTCCCCAGTTCAAATCCCACCCCAGCCACTGACTCATTGTGTGACCCTGAGCAAGTCACTTAACCTCCTTGTGCTCTGTCTTTCGGGTGAGACGTAATTGTAAGTGACTCTGCAGCTGATGCATAGTTCACACACCCTAGTCTCTGTAAGTCGCCTTGGATAAAGGCGTCTGCTAAATAAAAAAAATAAAAAAAAGTCAGCAAGAGTTACAGACAGCAAACGCAGGGAGGCCAGAAGTGTCAATTTCACTAACCGGTTTAGTGTTGTGAACAATAATGTCAACAAATGAAATATAAACAAACAAAATACAAATACAAGTATAGAACAGATAAAGAAAGGAGAAAAAGAAGAAAGGTTGAAAGCAGTAATAACAATAATCATAAGAAAAAAAACCCTAATAATTGCAGGGAACAGGTAAGTATGTAGAAGTACAGGTAAGTAGGAAAGTAAAGTAAACAAAAACAGAAGGCAAAAAAATAACACAAAGGAGAAATGGGTGGAGAGTCCTGTGGGCCTCAAACAATCCCACACACAAACACGACACAAACACAAAAACAATGCACAGACAGAAAGATAAAGGTGAATTAAATAATTACTGATGGAAAACAATTACAAAGACTGTCTTGATCGCAATGGATGATGAATGAAAGTTAAGCCTAAACAAGTCCAGCATGGCAGGGTAACTGAAAACCAAAAAAAAGTAACAAAAAGAACAAAACCAAAAAATATAGGAAACAAAGTATCAAATTAAAAGTCGCCTTGGATAAAGGCGTCTGCTAAATTAAAAAAGTAGAAAAAATCCAACCAAACAGAAAAAGAATGATCTCACCAACTAATAAGGAAGTCCAGAAAAAGAGTCCAGTACTGACAGTGATGGTGGAAGGTTGATGAAAAAATAGAGAACGTTAAAAATGACGAGTCTGTCCAGCAGTTGAATGGTGAACAGTTGCTTGGAAAAAATCAGGAGGATCAGGAAAAAAATGGAGACTGAACAAACAAACAAACAAACAAACATTAAACAGACCTTGAAAAAGAGCTAAACTTAAAATATAATTAATAGATGCACTGGCATTTACCTAAAAATACCAAAGGATTCGCTGAGATTTAAGTAAAGAAAATGCTGTTGTGATCACGGATTCCTCAAGAGCAAGGGAGTCACCCTCCAGGGCTAATAAGCCAGCTTTAGTACAGGTGCTGGCTTCTAAGGAATTCAGATTGGAGGAGTGGATATTTGAATGAGCCAATGGGGAAAGAGGATGCACTTTTTAACCCATCCTCGGCACCACTGATTAAAAAGAAAAATAAAGTTTTCCATCCCTCCCCTTCCAATGTTTTAACATAAATTGAACAACAATTTATTTGGCTAAACGTTGCCTAATAGTAAAAAAAAGTGTTCTTAAAATGTGTATGCACATGTGACAGAGAAAGAATGAATCTTGGTTATAAATTTCCCTCCCGATCTGTGAGCTTGCGGCGTAAAGGGAACAGTGTGCCCCGGACTGTATCGTCAGACAATTCATTCCAAGGGTAAGGTGGAAGTCGGCGACCTAGAAAGGGGGCGGAGCTACGGTACACCAAGTCATCGCTCCACAGGGAAAGTGATGTGGCAACCGTGGATTGGAGGAGAAACGGTTGCACTCGCTAACCAATAGGGTGTGATTGACGGTACAAAAGGGGACGTGGCTAGGTGATCTGTTCCTTTGTAATGGTTAAGAGAGAACCGCTGAAGGACAAGTGTAAAATAACCGTGAAAGTTTTGTTTGTTTGTATCGTCTAATTGTACTGTTTGTTATTTATTAGACAGCTAACCCGATCTGGAGCTATCGCTACAGTGCAGGACAAAACCGGACAACACTTCACCACTGTGCACGAGTAAACTGTATTTCACCACAAGCACTACAGCACTCACTCTGGACTTGTGACCGTGTCTGTGTTTTGTGTGTGTGTTTAATACGTGTTTATTATTTCGGGACTGAACGCTGTGTTTATTGAACTGTGCAATACACATCGTTGTGTATTGCCAACCCTCCATTTCTTTACTGTTTGTCATCAGACTTTGGATTATAAATAAATCACCATTTCACCAGTACTTTGTTGTTTGTCATTGTCTTGAGCACTGCATCACCTCTACACCTGCACACTGCAAACCACTTTGCCACACGTGGTGTCAGAACACACTACACTATCAGCGCTGGATAGCAGACAAGAGGTCAAGGAGAGGTACACTGCTCTAATCAAGCGTGTTGGTATCGCGATGTTGCCCAATGCACCAACGGGACTCGCGAAAATAGAATGTCTTCAAAAGGTAGACATAAAACAGGAAATATTCTACAATTTAGCATTTTAATATTTAGGAATATATGTTTGTGGCAAAGTGGTGAGTGGATACAGGTGAGTGCAGTGCAGGTACAAATCACACAGACAATTACTAACAGGTGCAAGGGTGTTTATTGATAAACTACAATGTCCAGAGCCTTAAATGCAAATACCTGTAAATAATAATGTTGGAAGTGATTACAGCGGCGTGTATCACAGACACAGTTCCTACGGTGCGTGATTTAAGTGCTTGTGGTGAAAAGACGTTGTGAAACAGACAAGTGCTGGTGTCCGGATTTGTTGCTGGCCTGCGGCTGCAGCTCCGGATAGTGTTAGTAGTCTTTAGAAACAAAACAAACAGTTATTACTAAGACAAAACAAACAAACACAACACTCACGTTTTCACTTAAACAGCAGGCTCCTTTTAGGTTGTTCTAACCATTTACAAAAGGAACAGATCATGTACGCTACCCCCCTATTTATATCCTCGCTCATGACCCCTAAGTTAACGAGCGCATCCGCTCCTCCAATCCTCGGATGCCACACCGTTTACCGTCGGGGTCACGGAGTTTGGATACCGTAGCTCCGTTCCTCTCCTAAATGACCGACTTCCACCTACCCTACAGAATAAATTGTCGTGCCATTTAATTAAGAGTACTCTGTTCCTCTTGCACCGTGCCCTCACAGGTCGAGAGGGAGATCTAACACCAAGAATCAATCGATCTCTGTCACAATGTTGTATAATAATCAATAATGATCAATTTTAAATGTGACAACACTATTTGTATGACACTGGATAGATGTGGACTTCTTTCCATTTATTCTGTATCAACAACTCCAAAACATGCATTCTACTCCCCCAGTGAGAATCAACTCATTCAATTCAATTGCTTTAGCTACTGTACATGTGAGCTCCAAAAAAATAAAAAAAAAAACACATGTGAAAAGTATTAAACTATATTAAAGAGCGTTATAATTTTCATATTTTTTTTTTATCAATCAAAACCTGCCAGGACGGGGCACTAAATCAATGTCTAACAAACTATACCACATGATTAAAAAAGTATGAAAAACTCATAGAATGATAATTCTTTAAAGGATGATTATTTTTATTTTTTAATTCTAGTTAGAGGGAGTGAATCATGTGGTATAGTTTTAAATATGATTTGCATTATTTTAGTGCCCCTTCTGGCAGTTTTATCTTGGTCCAGCTTTCATCCACTCCCTTCTCTGTGCTTCGTGTTAAGCCTGCTCTTTCATTCCGTTCAATTATGCACATTTTTATCTCTGTAGTGTGCAAGGTATATTTGTATTTGGACTAGTTTTAATTGGAATAATAAAATACCTTAGTTGAATTCAAGTCATATAGAACCCAACCTATATTGAAATAATCAGACTAGACAATGTTTCTAGTGAATACAAAGGAACAGTTTTATTAGAAATAAAACTAAATAAAGGAAGAATTAACACTAGAAGGATCGGAGATATACTCATACCTAGAAGCCCCGCATCTGTCTTTCTGACGGCTGTATTCAAAACATTGTAAATAGTATAATGAACGGAGAAACAGTCTGATGTGATAATTTTTTTTTTTTTAATTAATTTTTTTTATTAAATACATTACATAAAGATCTGAAAAACCAAAGCGCATATATATATATATATATATATATATTACACTGAGTGCACAAAACATTAGGACAAAACACCTTCCTAATATTGAGTTGCACCCCTTTTTGCCCTCAGAACAGCCTCAATTCGTCGGGGCATGGACTCTACAAGGTGTCGAAAGCGTTCCACAGGGATGCTGGCCCATGTTGACTCCAATGCTTCCCACAGTTGTGTCAAGTTGGCTGGTAGTGGATCTCTACTCCGTATAACTCGTTTCATCTCATCCCACAGATGCTCAATTGGATTGAGATCTGGTGACTGGGCAGGCCACTGCAGTAAGCTGAATTCACTGTCACGTTCATGGAACTATTCCTGGACAATCCTAGCCTTGTGGCATGGGGCATTATCCTGCTGAAAAAATTTATTAGCCTATGGATACACTGCTGCCATGAAGGGATGCACCTGATTGGCAATGATGTTCAGATATCCTGTGGCATTCAAACGTTGCTCCACTTTTATCAAGGGGCCCAATGTGTGCCATGAAAACACACCCCACACCATCACACCACCACCACCACCAGCAGCCTGCAATGTTGACACGCGGCATGATGGATGCATGTACTCATGTGGTTTTCTCCATACCCTAGTCCTCCCATCAGCATGAAACAGCAGGAACCGGGATTCATCAGTCCAGCCAATGTTTTTCCAATCCTCCAGTGTCCAGTGTTTTCGTTCCTTAGCCCACTGCAACTGCAGTTTCTTGTGTTTTGCTGGAAGAAGTGGAACTCTGTTAGGTCATCGGCTGCCAAACCCCATTTGTGTCAAGGTAAGATGAGTTGTGCATTCTTTTATGGGTCTTTTGGCACCAATGTTGTACTGGACTGTCAGTTGACTAACTGTAGCCCGTCTGTTGCTCTGCACAATTCGTGTCAGCCTCCTTTGGCCTCTTTCATCAATGAGCCGTTTTCGACCACTGGCCTGCCGTTGGCTGGATCTCCTTTTGGTGGTGGACCATCCTTGATACACACAGGAAACTGCTAAGCCTGAAAAACCCAGCAGCGTTGCAGTTCTTGACACACTCAAACCGGCGCGCCTGGCACCTACTACCATACCCTGTTCAAAGGCACTTAAATCTTTTGTCTTGTTCATTTACCCTCTGAATGGCACACATACAGTACACAATCCATGTCTCAATTGTGTCAAGGCTTAAAAATCCTTCTTTAACCTGTCTCCCCTTCATCTACACTGAGGTGTATGATACATCTTCCACTTCTTAATGATGGACTTCACTGTGCTAAGAGGGATAATCAGCACCTTTGAAATTTTCTTGTCCCCTTCTCCTGCTCTGTGCCTCTCTACCACTTTATGCCTGACTTGTTTCGAAAGCACCTTGGTCTTCATGGTTGCTTTGTTGGATCACTATGTAAGTTGCAGCTTGAAAGTCTTTATATACCTGATGGAAATTATCTACAAGTTAAACCACTTTGAGTATACACAGGCTGAAAACATTTCACTAATTTTGTGACCTTTCAAACAAATCATTTGCACCTGAGCTGATTTAGGGCTGCAGTAGCAAAGGGGTTGAATACTTATGCAACTGAGATTAATCTGTTTTTCTCTGTAAATTTTACTTATTTATATTCTATATGCATTTTTTGGAGTAGTTGGAGTAGTTTGTGTAGATTCTACATGTAAAGTCTAATTTGAAAGCGTCGTGGAGTACACTTAGGTGCCAACAAAATGTGAAAACTTTGCAGGGGGGTGAATACTGCAAATCACTGTATATATGTTTTGGTTCAGAAGGCGATTCTCACACTTGTGAGATAAAAGATGCTCTCTGCATCCAGACAACCTATCAAGAACTATCTATTAACTATCTAAATTTGGAATCTAGCCTTAAACGCAGAATGATAATTGCCTTATAAAACCCACATCAATTTGTATAAATCACATACAAATAATTAGTGTTCATCAACTCAAAGCATGAATTGAAAGCAATAATACTTCTCTTACATTCTACTTAAAACAAAACATTAATTTTACTTTAAGGTCTGCTTATTCTCGAGTTCATAAGAGGATTAAAACACTAAGTTCGCTGCCTCCTCCAGTTGATCCGTGTCTTCAACAATACAGGCGCTCGAAGGCTCTCCTTCTGGCAAGGAAAGGTCCAGGTTCCAGGGTCTGCCTTCCTCGCATTTCATCTTAACTTCAGGGTGCGAAAGAAATGTCTTTGCAAAGAACAAGATTCATTAACTATTTAGGTATTCCACTGAAACAGCAATTCCTCCACCAATATGTGCACTCTTCATCCGGTTATGTCTGGGATATTCCACCGCAAAACCGCATTCTGGTTGCACTTTTTTAGAGCTAATAAAAAAGGGGAAACATTGTAAATCTGATTTATAATTATTTGACTTATAATTATTGTAACCAAGCTGCTACCACTCGGGTTCTTTGCACCTTTAAAAATAGACCCAGGATACAAGAACTTTCAGTTTTAGCGCAGTTGCGCACTTTTATTATAACACAAACAAAAACAAAAATAAACACCTAGCTCTCACGAGCACTAACTAAAACACACAGGAACAAACTAAACTATAAAACAGGACAGCTAAGCTGTTTGCCTGCCAAAACAAAAATCAAACAAAACTAAAACACACAGTTTTTAAACAAATAACACGAATCACAAAAAGGCTTCCACACAGTACCTTACTCTTCATACGCTTGCGCACACTAACAAGCGGGCTCTCTACACAGCAGCCCCAAACAGACTGGCTGCTTTCTTTAGATACCCTGCACCTGGCTCCAATTTACAATGATAGCCAGGTGCAGGGGATCATTACTAAATCAAACAATTAACAAATTAGTTTGGCAGGGAGATCTGAACTCTCTCCCTGCCACCAACACACATTTTCCTTGTGCTGGCTAGTTGCCATGCCACATTATATTAGAACATGTATTCTGTCTCGTGTTTTAATATATGTTTTTACAACATTTATAAATATCAAGAAACGAGTGGATATAAGCTAGGGCTACTGATTTTCCACAATCGCGTTATCACGGACGGAATTAGGCATTGGGAATGGAATTCTGCTTTGCAACTGCACCTTTTAAAAAAACTAATCTGCTAACAGTCTTTTACCGCTGTTATTCTACTATAAAAAATAATGCACTACTTTGAAAACTACACTACCCAGAAGCCCAGCAATGACACTTGCATAAAACGTTTTATTGGGATCATTGGATAATGAGAAAAAAGGTGGTTTTGTGGGCGTTACGCTGGTGGACTGTCTGTCTCTGTTGCGGCGCTGCCTGTGTGATGTGTGAGTCGAGTTGTTTAAAAAAGCAACTAGCTGTTTTGTGAGTTCAATGAAAAAGGTATATTTTTGTAATAATGCCTCTCGTTTTTGACTAGTCTGTATATTGTAAATGCCAGCAATAAGCTGTTTTTTCAAAACACCTTTATTTGTTGAGTGACCTACAGTACATTGTTACTAGTGGACTGCTTTAAGAAAGACTTTTTCCTGAAAATTACAGTGTCTCAGGGACTTGAATAAAAAAAATGAATTCAATAGATTTTTTATGTAAATATGTTATTTATGTTCAAATTATGTTGTTAATTCTTAATAAATTGGTAAAAATGGAATTGGTCATTTTGAAAAATGGAATTTGCCATTCCCAAGAATGGAAAATCAGGAACCCTAATAAAGCATATGCTATTTCAGGAATTAAATGTATCGGATACGTTTTTTTTTTCTTATTACTGATTTTATTTATAAATATTTATTTTGAGACTAAAAATCGAGAGTACTGTCGATTATTGCTTATAAAGACCCTGAGCTAAACATGTCAATATTTTTTCAACTCGAAGTATTGCAAGGTCCCTCGGGTCATAGAATAACACATTTTAATACATGTATCTGGAAGCAGAAAACATTACATAAAAAAAATAAAAAAGACGAAATATTGTGTTGAAAAAAAAAAAAAAACCATTTGCAAGATGCTACTGTAAAAAATAGATTTTTAGTGAATTTTTATAGGAAGATAGTCAACTACAGACAATAAACACCTGGTCATGGGGGAGCATCTCACTGAAAAATGCTTAGTCCTAAAAGGGTTAACATGCACAACAACTGTTGGATTTCTTTGGCATAGACAGACTAAACACAATAAATGCTTTTTGGAATGCTATTTTGTAAATAGCCAAATACTGTATTACAGTACTATGTTTTGTAATAATTTGCACTGCTTTTCTTTGTATAGTATACGTACAGTACCGTACTGTTGTGTTTTAGACCCACTGATGTACCTGACATTGATAATTTATAATGCCCGTGACGTTAATAACAAGGTAGTATAACGACTCCCTCTGAGATAGGATATTTTTACATATCAGATGGACCCATGGACCAATGAAATTGGATATGACAGGCTCTACTGCAGTTTATTTGTTTGTTTTGTCCTGTAGAAGTGCAGTAAATTTACATTTCGGTAACTTCCAGTACCTTGCATTTGTAATTTTCCCTGTTCTGCCCGAGAGGCAATGGTCACATTAAACACGTCCCGGCTAAGAATAAAACATATATTTAAAAAAAAAATTATAATAATCACTGACCTGCTGTATCTTAATAGGATACAAGTGACAAATAATGTGCATAACATGTACAGCATGACTTAGATTTTCCATACTCCGACTACATAGCAAGATCTGTGCCACTGCCATCTTAAGACAATATAAACTGTTGTGCTTTCGATTATCGTTGGACTTTAGTGTATTATGAAGTTCAACGCTCCTTTCATGCATATATTAACAAATACAACAGGGCTGTATAATAGTTTGATACAGAGTAGTGAATCATTATAGGTTGGAAGTGTATAAGCACTGTACCGGTAGTATAAATGTATATTTACATTAAGGACGCTGCAGATCATTTGAGATATTTGCTGGACTGATCATCTCCTGTACGGTTGTGGGGTATTTATACTTATGATCACTTTTTATGCCGTCTGCTATATTAATTTTAGTTCAACAACTACAACTCCTCCGGTTTGAACGAGTGTGAACAATCAAATTACGTTTAAGCATAACTCCAAACCATGTGCAGTCTGAATCTGAATCACCAAAAATGTTTTCTGTCCTTTCAGTATACTCGGTCTGTAAACCTTTCCCAAATAAAGTATTAGAAGGTAAATGTACTGGTATTTCCTGCACTAAAGCAGGAGGCGATTAGGGAGGAGTCAGCTGACTAAGCAGTGTTCTCACTTTTTTGATACGTTGCAAGATCCTTTTATCACGCCTGCTTGGTATTATTAAAAAAATGTTTGTGAATGAGGTGAAATAAGATAGCGCCTGGTTTATAGCATGTAGTGGATAATAGTTTGAGAGGTAATTAAGAAGTTCTAGTGAATGAAAATAATGAACACGTGACTGGATTTGTTGCTTGTAAAACCTGTCATCATGTTTTTGTGTACGACAGCCACAAAACCTGTGCATCACCTCTGCAAAATCACAGAAGTAGCTCCCTTTCAACTGGTGACACGAAGGGAATTGACAGGTATTTATACAGATAGTTAATATGTTACAATGTTAAAATATATTGTTAGGTTATTATCATAACCCTGGTTCCCTGAAATAGAAATGGGTATTTATCCTTTAATACAGTCTAACCTGAATAGATAAATCAAAGCTGCATGCAGTGCTTGTGACATAGTCATGCCCGACCCCAAGGGCATAAATGACCACTGACACAAGTATCATCATCATATTTCCTTCAAGACTTCTGCAATAAAAGATGCAGCGACCTTGGAGGTTAAATGGTTACATTTCTATTTCAGGGAACCAGGGTTATGATAATAACCTAATGTTCCCTATCAAGTACCTCATGGGTAGAAACACCAAAGCTGTCGCAAGGCAATATTGCAGACCAACTGGAATGCTACAAGGCTCAGCAAAGGCCACCTTGCGCGTTACCATGAGGAACCCAGTACAAGTAGATAGGGATCTAGTAGATAGGGTAAAAAATTGAGGGAGAATTCACCTCTGTTTATGCTGTAAGGGTCGAGCTCGAGGCCGCACTTAACACTTGTTTCAAAACCAGGGTTTTGTGGATCCATGACATTCAGCCAATAGAACTGCGTAAAAGTATGGGGCGTGGCCTGGAACAAAGCCCACGAAGTTGCCATGCCTCTGGTAGAATCGGCAGTGAGCTTCTCTGGAAGGGGCAAGTTGGCTCGCTCATATGCAGTCTTAACTGTGTCTGTAATCCACCTTGATAGCCTCTGTTTAGACAGAGATTTCCCATAAGACAGCCCCATAACAAATAAACTGCTCAGACTGCCTCCAACTTTCTGTCAGTATAGTAAAACATTAGCTGGAATTTTGAAACATTTGCAGTAAATAGTGTAAGTTGCATATAATCTAAAAGCTAAATTCAAAACGTAATCATTAAAACACAGTTTGTGTTGTATTACTGATTTATAACTGAGCTGCTGTAGCTTTAAGAGAGTGATGTTATGTGCCGTAGTGGTTGCACGGAAGGTGGGGGAGTTATGGGGAAGTCCTGGTTGTAGTATAAGCGTGTAGTCAGTGCGTTACTTTGGCAGCTTAAAACTTGCTAGAATATCAGTTCATAGTCCTGTTTGTACAATTGGAAAAGGCATAATCAAGTTACTATATATCCGGAAGACAAAAGAATAAACGTTACCTGGACTGGTTCCACAAACATCTGTCGGGAAGTGGTTTTCTTTAACGGATCAAACGGCTACAATAGCACTGTTAATACTTTGTATTACGTGTAATTGTCTTTCAGTACAATTTCATATTGCTAGAAAACAGGTGTGCTTAAATCGATCAATAGAAAATGTAAAAGATGAAAACCCCTAGTTTGTACCCACCTCAAACCCTGTAGACAGGACCCAGGGTTGTACAACGTGAAACCGAAAGAGAACCTAATATAAAACAAACCTTAAAACCGCGAACCTCAGGACTCCTATGATTTACAGTCTGTGCCAAAAGACTCTGCCAACCCGTCGGATCTTCTTTGTACGAAACCTTTCCTGCTCTCAGTTTAACATATAAGATGCCATCTCTGGAAAGAATTGATCTAAAAAAAGAAAAGGAAAAAGATGTAGGTAACAAATGATAACCATCAAGATTCTAGGATTACCAACACAGGTCTTCTAGAGCAGTGGTTTTCAAACTTTTTAGGCCCTGTAGCCGTTTCCAAATAATCTGGTCTTCTGCGTACTCCCATCTGAGATAGGGTCATAATAGACCTATGAAAAAAGGGCAAAATATTGTATTTTCTAATTACTTGCAAAACCTCTTAATTCTAGATACCAGAAGCCGATAACAGCTTGTTAGAATAAGGCCAATTAGACCGCAAGCCAATATTTCGGTTTCAGATTTATCATGTGTTGCATGTCAGATTTCAGTAAAACTTGATTAGTAAACAATGCAGCCATACACAGGGGGATTGTAATTCTGTATTTAAAAATGAACCAAAAGCACCAAGTTACAAAAAAACACTCAATAGGTCTAGATAGGGAATCCAAGTCCAGACACTTTTCCCAATCCCAGGATTTGGGGATTGATTTTTTAATCATCATCATCATCATCAGGGGTTCACATAACTGGTACGCAGGTTCGCAGGTACGCATGTGCACCAATAAAATAAAATGCAGACTTCCATGTTGTTTTTAAGATGCAAAGGTGTACTGTCAGTCCATTTTTAACAGGAAAGCATTTTTCATAAAGGCAGAGAGGGTGCATATTATCTGGCTGTGACCAATACCTGCCTAACCTCCCGATTATCCATTGAGTCTCAAGACCAAAATTAAATACCAGTCCCCATATTGCTAGCACTATCATTGGCTGCTTCAAGGTTTTATGAAAAATAAATGGAGAGTGACAGGTGGAAACTCCAGTTCGTAACATCAATGATTTTCTTTTATTGAACACTTGAAGCAATCAATGATAGCAGGGATCTCGATTTAGCTGTCCATTCAGAGAAGAGGGCTGTAGTTACGGGTAATGGCAGTGTGAAAGCTCGCTGATGCTTTGCTTCCCAAACTGAGCGCGGATATATATATATATATATATATATAGTGCCTATAGAAAGTCTACATCCCCATTCAAAATTTCCACCTTGTGTTGCCTTATAGCCTGGAATTAAAATGCATTAAAATAGTTTTTTTTCATTTATCTACACATCCTACCCCACAACTTCCAAATAAACAAAAATATTCTAGAAATTTGTAGAAAATTAATTAAAAATAAAAACTGAAATAGCTTGGTTGGATAAGTGTCCACCCCCCTTGTAATAGCAATCCTAAATTAGCTCAGGTGTAACCAATCGCCTTCAAAATCACACACCAAGTTATTAAGTGGCCTCCACCTGTGTAGTGTAGTGATTCACATGATTTCAGGATAAATTCAGCAGTTCCTGTCATTTCCGTCTGCTGGGTAGTGCATTTCAAAGCAAAGACTCAACCATGAGCACCAAGACGCTTTCAAAAGAACTCCGGGACAAACTTGTTGAAAGGCACAGATCAGGGGATGGGTATAAAAAAATATCAAAGGCCTTGAATATCCCTTGGAGCACGGTCAAGATGATTATTAAGAAGTGGAAAGTGTATGGCACCACCAAGACACTGCCTAGATCAGGCCGTCCCTCCAAACTGGATGATAGAGCAAGAAGGAGACTGATCAGAGAGACTACCAAGAGGCCAATGGCAACTTTGCAAGAGCTACAGGCTTTTATGGCCAAGACTGGTCAAAGTGTGCATGTGACAACAATATCCCAAGCACTCCACAAATCTGGCCTGTATAGTAGGGTGGCAAGAAGGAAGCCATTATTCAAGAAAGACCACCTTGAATCCTGTTTGAAGTATGCAAAAAAAAACACTCAGGAGATTCTGTAGCCATGTGGCAAAAAGTTTTGTGGTCTGACGAAATTAAACGGGAACTTTTTGGCCTAAATGCAAAGCGTTATGTTTGGCGCAAACCCAACACAGCACATCACCCAAAGAACCCCATCCCTACTGTGAAGCATGGTGGTGGCAGCATCATGTTATGCGGATGTTTCTCATTGGCAGGGACTGGGGCCCTTGTCAGGATAGAATTGAAAATGAATGGAACAAAGTACAGAGAAGTCCTTGAGGAAAACCTGCTGCCCTCTGCAAGAAAGCTGAAACTGGGACGAAAGTTCACCTTTCAGCATGACAACGACCCAAAGCCCACAGCCAAAGCTACACTGGAGTGGCTAAGGAACAAAAAGGTAAATGTCCTTGAGTGGCCCAGTCAGAGCCCCGACCTAAACCCAAGCGAACATTTGTGGCATGACTTGAAGATTGCTGTCCATCAACGTTCCCCAAGGAACTTGACAGCGCTTGAACAGTTTTGTAAAGAATGGTCAAATATTGCCAAATCTAGGTGTGCAAAGTTGGTAGAGACCTATCCCAGCAGACTCACAGTTGTAATTGCTGCCAAAGGTGCTTCCACCAAGTATTATCTCAGTAGGATGGAGACTTATCCAATTATGATCTTTCAGTTTTGGATTTTTAATATATAACTTTTTTCCCCTTAACAGTGTGGAGTATGGTGTGTAGAAAAGTGGAAAAAAATCCTCATTTAAATGCATAAAACTCTGAGGCACTGACACAAAATGTGAAAAAAGTTCAAGGGCTTGTAGACTTTCTATAGGCACTGTATATATATGGATGAAGGCTATATTTGCACCCTCAACCATTCGAAAAAAAAGTGGTAATATACCACAGTAGTGATGTCAAAAAGTGGTAATTCCTCTAGAGGAAAATATACTTGAACTTTGACCCATTCAACTCTGAGTCCATCACTTTCAAACACAAAACACCCACAGTACAGAAATGTTCATTAATGATCAACAAAATGAGAATACGTTTATTTTAAAAAAAAAATGTAAAGCTGGTGCATTCGTATCTCAGAGAAACTAAACGGATAACATAGAACGTCTGTACAGCACTGAAAAAATACTATTAAAAAAAAAAGACAAAAACCCAAACTGTACTGCTGAACCTTGTCTTCTTTAATATTAGCATCACAAGAGTATCCATGTATTATAAAAAATAATAGATAGGCCTCTTCAGTGAGTTACAGGAAAACAATTCCATCTCAGGTTTCTGTGACAGTTTATAAATTACTCTACCTTCAGTCTCACAATTTATGACGTCACGGAAACCCTGGATAAAATTTATTTTCCTGTAACTCACTGAAGCCCATTATATATATATACAGTGCCGTGAAAAAGTATTTGCCCCGTCTGATTTTCTGCATTTTTGCATATTTTTGACACTGAATGTTATCAGACCTTCAACCAATACCTAATATTGGATAAAAGGGACCGAGTGAACAAATAACACAAAAATTGGATACATATTTCATTTATTTATTAAAGAAAGTTATGCAACACCCTAAGCCCCCGTGTGAAAAAGTAATCGCCCCCCTTAGACTCAATAACTGGTTATGCCACCTTTAGCAGCAATAACTGCAACTAAACGCTTCCTGTAGTTATTGATTAGTCTCTCACAGCGCCGGGGAGGAATTTTGGCCCACTGCTCCATGCAGAACTGCTTCAACTCAGTGACATTTGTGGGTCTTCGAGCATGAACTGCTCGTTTTAGGTCCTGCCACAACATCTCAATGGGGTTTAGGTCTGGACTTTGACTAGGCCATTACAAAACTTAAAATTTCTTGTTCTTCAACCATTCTGATGTAGACTTGCTTGTGTGTTTCGGATCATTGTCTTGCAGCATGACCCAGCTGCACTTCAGCTTCAGCTCACGGATTGATGGCCTGACATTCTCCTGTAGAATTCTCTGATACATAGCGGAATTCATGGTTCCTTCAATGATGGCAAGGCGTCCAGGTCCTGATGCAGCAAAGCATCCCCAAACTATGACACTACCACCACCATGCTTGACCGTTGGTATGAGGTTCTTACTGTTGAATGCAGTGTTTGGTTTTCGCCAGACATAACGGGGCCCATGTCGGCCAAAAAGTTCCACTTTTGACTCATCTGTCCATAAAACATTGTTCCAGTACTCTTGAGGATTATCCAGGTGCTTTTTGGCAAACTTGAGACAAGCATTCATGTTCTGCTTAGCGAGCAATGGTTTCTGCCTTGCTACTCTGCCATGAATCCCATTATTGCCCAGTGTCTTTCTGATGGTGGAGTCATGAACACTGACCTTAGCCGAGGCGAGAGAGGCCTGCAGATCCCTGGATGTTGTTCTAGGGTTCTTTGTAACTTCCTGGATGATTTTACGCCTTGCTCTTGGAGAGATTTTGGCAGGATGGCCACTCCTGGGAAGATTCACTACTGTCCCAACCTTTCTCCATTTGGACAATATGGCTCTGACTGTGGTTCGGTGGATCCCCAGAGCCTTAGAAATGGCTTTGTAACCGTTTCCAGGCTGATAGGCATCAACAACTTTTTTCCGGAGTTCTTCAGGAATTTCTTTTGTTCGTGGCATGATATGCCTCTAGAACCTGTGTGCTGACAATTTCACTCTGATGGTAAGGACCAAAGTTAGTCAGATTTATAATGGGTAGGGTTGGCCCAAATCAGGCATGGTTGATTACCTTGCACACCAAACAAATGAAAGAAGCACCAAACTTTGGTGTCATTTTTTCTCTCAGACTCCTTCTATATACTACTACAACCCACAAAAAAAATCTGACCAAATACAATGTGAAAAATGTGCAAAAATGCAGAAAATCAGACAGGGGGCAAATACTTTTTCACGGCACTGTAAGTGCCTATGATCAGCTCTCCACCTAAGTCTGAGATCTGCTGACATGCCAACCACGAAAAACTAACTTGCAACATGGAGTTATATATAAAATAACTCAGAGGGGATTCAACAACAACAACAACAACAACAACAACAAAAAAAAAGCGAGGGAAAGTCTAAAAATCTGACCAAATACAATGTGGAAAATGTGCAAAAATGCAGAAAATCAGACGGGGCAAATATTTTTTCACGGCACTGTGTACACACACACATATATATATATATATATATATATATATATATATATATATATATATACACAGTACTGTGCAAAAGTTTTAGGCAGGTGTGAAAAAATAAAAACTGTAAAACTGTAAAGTAAGAATGCTTTCAAAAATAGACATGTTAATAGTTTATATTTATCAATTAACAAAATGCAAAGTGAGTGAACAGAAGAAAAATCTACATCAAATCAATATTTGGTGTGACCACCTTTTGCCTTCAAAACAGCATCAATTCTTCTAGGTACACTTGCACACAGTTTTTGAAGGAACTCGGCAGGTAGGTTGGCCCAAACATCTTGGAGAACTAACCACAGTTCTTCTGTGGATTTAGGCAGCCTCAGTTGCTTCTCTCTCTTCATGTAATCCCAGACAGACTCGATGATGTTGAGATCAGGGCTCTGTGGGGGCCATACCATCACTTCCAGGACTCTGTTCTTCTTTACGCTGAAGATAGTTCTTCATGACTTTCGCTGTATGTTTGGGGTCGTTGTCATGCTGCAGAATAAACTTCGGGCCAATCAGATGTCCCCCTGATGGTATTGCATGATGGATAAGTATCTGCCTGTACTTCTCAGCATTGAGGAGACCATTAATTCTGACCAAATCCCCAACTTCATTTGCAGAAATGCAGCCCCAAACTTGCAAGGAACCTCCACCATGCTTCACTGTTGCCTGCAGACACTCATTCGTGTACCGCTCTCCAGCCCTTCGGCGAACAAACTGCATTCTGCTACAGCCAAATATTTCAAATTTTGACTCATCAGTCCAGAGCACCTGCTGCCATTTTTCTGCACCCCAGTTCCTGTGTTTTCGTGCATAGTTGAGTCGCTTGGCCTTGTTTCCACGTCGGAGGTATGGCTTTTTGGCCGCAAGTCTTCCATAAAGGCCACTTCTGACCAGACTTCTCCGGACAGTAGATGGGTGTACCAGGGTCCCAATGTTTTCTGCCAATTCTGAGCTGATGGCACTGCTGGACATCTTCCGATTGCGAAGGGAAGTAAGCATGATGTGTCTTTCATCTGCTGCAGTAAGTTTCCTTGGCCGACCACTGCGTCTACGGTCCTCAACGTTGCCCGTTTCTTTGTGCTTCTTCAAAAGAGCTTGGACAGCACATCTGGAAACCCCTGTCTGCCTTGAAATTTCTGCCTGGGAGAGACCTTGCTGATGCAGTATAAATACCTTGTGTCTTGTTGCTGTGCTCAGTCTTGCCATGGTGTATGACTTTTGACAGTAAACGGTCTTCAGCAACCTCACCTTGTTAGCTGAGCTTGGCTGTTCCTCACCCAGTTTTATTCCTCCTACACAGCTGTTTCTGTTTCAGTTAATGATTGTGTTTCAACCTACATATTGAATTGATGATCATTAGCACCTGTTTGGTATAATTGTTTAATCATTCACCTGACTATATGCCTACAAAATCCTTTGTGCAAGTGTACCTAGAAGAATTGATGCTGTTTTGAAGGCAAAGGGTGGTCACACCAAATAAGGATTTGATTTAGATTTTTCTTCTGTTCACTCACTTTGCATTTAGTTAATTGATAAATATAATCTGTTAACATGTCTATTTTTGAAAGCATTCTTGAAAGCATTTTTTCACACCTGCCTAAAACTTTTGCACAATACTGTATATATATATATATATATATATATATATATATATATATATATATATATATAGTGCCTTGCATAAGTATTCACCCCCCTTGGACTTTTCCACATTTTTTTGTGTTACAACCTGGAATTAAAATGATTTTAATTACAAATTTTTTGTCACTGATCTACACAAAATAGTCCATAATGTCAAAGTAGGGAAAAAAATCTACATATTTTTCAAAATTATTTACAAATAAAATACTGAAAATTCTTGATTGCATAAGTATTCACCCCCTTTAAATCCATTATTAAAAATTGGAATGAATATGGCACAACCGCGACTCTGCCTAGAGAAAGCCGTCCACCAAAACTCAGTGACCAGGTAAGGAGGACATTAGTCAGAGAAGCAACCAAGAGGCCAATGGTAACACTGAAGGAGCTGGAGAGATCCACAGCTGAGATGGGAGAAACCGTCCATGGGACAACTATAACCTGGACGCTCCACAAAGCTGGGCTTTATGGAAGAGTGGCGAGAAGAAAGCCATTGCTGAAAAAAACCCATATCAAATCCTGTTTGGATTTTGCCAAAAGGCATGTGGGAGACACAGCAAACATGAGGAAAAAGGTTCTCTGGTCTGATGAGACCAAAATTGAACTTTTTGGCCTTAGCGCAAAACGCTATGTGTGGCGCAAAGCCAACACTGCTCATCACCCTGAGAACACCATCCCCACAGTGAAGCATGGTGGTGGCAGCATCATGTTATGGGGATGCTTTATCGGCAGGGACTGGGAAACTGGTCAGGATTGAGGGCAAGATGGATGGAGCCAAATACAGGGAAATTCTAGAGGAAAACCTGTTTCAGTCTGCAAGAGACCTGGGACTGGGGCGGAGGTTCACCTTCCAGCAGGACAATGACCCTAAACACACAGCCAAAGCTACACTGGAGTGGTTTAAAAACAAGAACCTGAATGTCTTGGAACGGCTCAGTCAAAGCCCAGACCTCAATCTGATTGAGAATCTGTGGCAAGACTTGAAAATTGCTGTTCACCAACGGTCCCCATCCAACTTGACAGCTTGAGCAATTTTGCCAAGAAGAATGGGCAAAAATGGCAGGATTCAGATGTGCAAAGCTGGTAGAGACTTACCCAAAAAGACTCACAGCTGTAATTGCTGCCAAAGGTGCTTCTACCAAGTATTGACTCAGGGGGGTGAATACGTATGCAACCAACAAATGTCTTTTTTTTTGTTTAATTAACTTTTGTGTCACAATCAAAAATATTTTGCACCTTCAAAGTGTTAAGTATGTTGTGTAAATCAAATGGTAAAAATCCCAATTAAATCCATTTTAATTCCAGGTTGTAACAGTACAAAATGTGGAAAAGTCCAAGGGGGGTGAATACTTATGCAAGGCACTGAATATATATATATACATACATACATACAAATACAGACACACACACACATATACATACATAAATACACACACAAAGTGGTTTGCATAAGTATTCACCCCCTACCAATAATGTCACCACATTTTGTTGAATTACGAATAATGTATGCACAGTTTTTCAAACAAACTTTTTTTTTATTTAAAGCTGTAGTGGTTAAACTGAACACTTATATGAGGAGGAGGTTGAAAAGTCAGCAAAACTTGCAAAGAAAATGTACAAAATGAAATTTACTGGTTGCATAAGTATTCAGCCCCTTAAGTCAGTACTTGGTAGAACCACTTTTTGCAGCAATTACTGCTATGAGTCTTTTTGGATAGGTCTCTACTAGCTTTGCACAGTAGGCTGGTGACATTTTTACCCATTCTTCACAGGAAAATTGCTCCAGTTCTGATAAGTTTGTTGGGGATTGTCAATGGACTGCAATCTTCAAGTCTCGCCATTGATTGGATTCAAGTCAGGACTTTCACTGGGCCACTCAAGAACATTAATTCTCTTCTTGTTCAACCACTCCAGTGTGGCTTTGGCTTTGTGCTTTAGGTCATTGTCCTGCTGAAACGTGAATTTCCCCCCCCAGTTTCAGAGTCTTGGCTGACTCAAACAACTTTTCCTCAAGGATTCGCCTGTACTTTGCACCATCCATTCTCCTCTCTATCCCGACAAGCTTCCCAGTCCCACCTGAAGAGAAGCACCCCCATAACATGATGCTGCCACCACCATGCTTGACAGCTGGGATGGTGTTGACTGGGTGATGTGCAGTGTTGGGCTTGTGCCAGACGTAATGCTTGGAATTTAGACTGAAAAGTTAAATTTTTGTCTTGTCTGACCACAAAAGCTTTTTCCACATGTCTGCAGTATCATCAACATGCTTTTTCGTAAACTCCATACATGCTTTAAGATGAGGCTTTTTGAGTAATGGCTTCTTTCTTGCCACCCGTCCATACAGGCCAGCTTTGTGTAGGGAATGGCTTATTGTTGATGTGTGAACACCGACTCCCATCTCAGACACAGAACTTTGCAGACCTCTCAAAGTCATTGTTGGCTTCAGCGTGACATCCTAAATCAGTTTTCTGCTTGCCCGGCTGCTCAGTTTGGGAGGGTGACCTGATCTGGGTAGTGTCTGGGTGGTATGATGCATCTTCCACTTCTTAATGATGGATTTCACTGTGCTGAGAGGGATAACGCCTTTGAAATGTTCTTGTACCCTTCTCCTGCTCTGTGCCTATCTACTACTTTATCCCTGACTTGTTTCGAAAGCTCCTTGGTCTTCATGGTTGCTTTGTTGGATCACTATGTTAGTTGCAGCTTGAAAGTCTTTATGTTCCTGAGGGAAATTATCTACAAGTTAAACCACTTTGAGTATACACATGCTGAATTTCACTGAAGGTCACCATTTCACTAATTTTGTGACCTTTCAAACAAAATAATTGAATCTATTCAGTCCTGAACAAAGAGGACTACGCAGTGATCTGATTCAAGCATTCAAAATTCTAAATGGTATTGACAATGTCGACCCAGGGGACTTTTACAACCTGAAAAAAGAAACAAGGATCAGGGGTCACAAATGGAGATTAGATAAAGGGGCATTCAGAATAGAAAATAGGAGGTACTTTTTTACACAGAAAATTGTGAGGGTCTGGAACCAACTCCCCTGTAATGTTGTTGAAGCCGACACCCTGGGATCCTTCATGAAGCTGCTTGATGAGATTCTGGGATCAATAAGCTACTAACAACCAAACAAGCAAGATGGGCCGAACGGCCTCCTCTCATTTGTAAACTTTCTTATGTCCTTATGTTCATAATAATGCTGTTATTGGACTTCTTAAACAGGAGCAGTGTACTTTCTAGAACCTAATCAGGATTTCACCCAGGATCCACAGCTCAAAAAGTTCTGGTCAGTCTTAGAAATAAAATTCAGCTGGCAATAGATTCAATCAAAGTGCTGTATCGATCTCAACAAAGCAATTAAAGGGATACACAGTATCTGAAGAAATTGGGATTTTGAACAGAGATCCATTGTTTAAAATGGTGGTACATTTTTAAATAATAAATACAAAATAAACATCATCCCCCACCATATTTGTAAATACAAAATTAAAGCTATCAATAACATGAAAAAGTATGACCTGCATCCACTTTATGCATATGTAAATATGTAAGTTTGCCATACAGATAGGACAGACTAATGCTTCCGTATACCCCCAGATTCAGATATTTTTTATTACTTTTGTTAAAGAGTGTACTACCATTATAATTAGATAAGCAAGTCTAGGTATATGTAAAAGCAGTCGTGATATTAAGTATGATACACTTAACATTTATGCTACAAAAAGTCATAGCAAGTTTTCTTACAGTTGGAAGAGCGTTTCTCTACGTACATGTATGTCTTAAGTATGTAAACATGTAAGTGTGACATACAGACAGACTGCTATCATATAAGTATAGTTCTCATCAAAACTTTATAGATAATTGTATAGATAATGCAGTAGTTCCAACTGGCTTTAAAATAAAACAAAGCGTAAACATGAAGACTAGTGAAGCAGAAAGATTAAATGTAAATCAGATATTAAAAGAGACTTCGTTTAAGGTAATGCAGGAAGCTAAATTGACATCGGCAAGACGAATTCGAGAAATAAGTAATGAAATAGAGATAGTTATAAATGACATAAATTGCATGTTCCCTCCATCAGAAATGAGACAGTTACTTCGTAAAGTAGACAACCTTGAGAACAAAACACTAGAACGTTTAAACAAAAAGTTAATGAAATTACACAAATTAATAGGTCAACCGGGATTACAAAATAGAATAGGTCTAGAAAAAATTACAAATTTCAAATCATAACAAATCCGAGAATAAGGAAAACACTGCTGAAACACTTTCGAATAGAATGCTTGAGCAATGCGAGTATAAGAATTATGATGACTACAACATAGTTCAAATAGAGAAGGACGGGAACTGTTTCTTTAGATGTTTAGCTGTAGTTTTATACGGTTCACAAAATGACCATCGAACAATTAGACATAATGTAATAGAACTAATGCAAAGCAATATAAAACAATATGAAATGTACATCGACTCATATTGAAAAAATGAAATTAAGTGACGGGAGTATAGATTCTTGGGCTACAGAGGCAGAAATTCTGGCAGCTGTAGACCTCCTAAATAGGTCCATACACGTATATATAGACTTAAAGAATAAGGACTGTTTTAAATACGAAGGCACAATAGAAACTATTAAAAATGAGAACGATCCAATTAATCTTTTGTACAACAATAACCATTTCTCAGTTATTGTATTTAAAGACAATGAAACCGGAAGAAAATATGAATACTATATATATATATATATATATATATATATATTTAACTGCCATGGGACAGGTCATGGGGTCAAAACGTCTCAATAATGCCCCATTTGTACCCATACTGCGAACTCGCGGACGGTGCTCTGGCATTCTGCAAGGTGTCAATGATCCTATTAGATAACCCCAGATGGCTCAGAGTCGCAGGTTCGATAGGTCGGGATGCCACAATGTCCCCCGCGCCTGAGCAGGTTGAGGCATTTTGGCAAGCTCCATGGCTAGCCGTTCAGGAGCTGTATCAGGGTTGAAAATGTTAGGTTATTATCATAACCCTAGTTCTCTTTCAAGTACGAAATATTAACCATCACTAATGGGTTATTCCCCTTTAAGACCCTAAGAACTGAAAAGCATTATGCCAACAAACTCTCGCGAGAGTGCATGACGCAATGTGAGTTGCCCCGACAAAAGCACATTGCAGCCATTAGCAAATTCTCTTTTTACTTTTGAGTCTCGTGGCTCCGCAGCGACCGCGAAGACTGATGGTTTATTTCAGAGAACCAGGGTTATGATAATAACCTAACGTTCTCTTTCAAGTACGAAAGGGGACGGCCTCTGAGGCAGTCCTCAACACCCTTGATCCAAACCCAGGTCACAGCGGATCCACGATGTTCATCCTGTAGAACCTTGTGAACGTGTGGCGGGTCGCCCACACCGCTGCATTGCATATGTCCATGACAGATGCACCCTGGAACATCGCCCAAGAAGTGGCCTGCCCTCTAGTGGAATGGCCAGTGATCTTCTCCGGCGGGGGCAACTTCGCAAGTTGATACGCCATCTTCACGGTCTCCGTTAGCCACCTAGGCAGGCGCTGTTTAGACAGAGCCTGGCCTTGGGACTGAGAACCGTAGCAGACAAAGTGTTGCTCCGACTGGCGCCAACCTTTTGTCCTCTCCACATAGTACGCCAGCACTCTGACAGGGCATAGCGTGTGGAGCATTCTGTCTCTGTCGGACTGGAAAGGAGGAGGGAGAAAAGCCTCCAACTCCACCGACTGATTGATATGGAAAGCCGAAATATTCTTCGGCAAAAACGCAGGGTTGGTCTGGAGTGTCACTCGTGACCGCCCCTTCGCAAAATATAAACAGGCTTTGGCGACAGATAGTGCCTGCAGCTCACTTACTCGCTTAGCAGAAGTGACTACCAACAAAAAAGCTGTCTTAAAAGACAAAAGCTTTAGCTCTGCGGAATGCATGGGCTCAAAAAGTGGTTTCGTCAGTGCATTCAGCACGACATTCAACCGCCAGTGAGGAACAACATCCTTCCTTGGAGGACGGAGTCTCTTAGCTCCCTTCAAAAACTGTCAGGAAATGTGCTCCTGGGGAGACTGAATCTATCTTCACATGGCAAGCTGAAATAGCTGCCAGGTAGACTTTGAGTAGAAGGGCTCTTCCCATCATTCAGCAGGTCTTGCAAAAACTGCAAGATCACTGCCATCGGGCATGTCGTGGGATCCTCTCCTTTCGGCAGACATCATGTCTGAAAAACGCCCCACTTGTAGCCATACTGGGAACGAGTGGAGGCAGCCCTAGCGTTCTGTAAGGTGTCAATCACCCTATTAGACAAACCCAGACGGCTCAAATGGAGCCGCTCAGGGGCCAAACCCAGAGCTGCAGGCTCGATGGGTCGTGATGCCATAGACCGCCCTGCGCCTGGCTGAGCAGGTCGCGGCACGCTAGCTAGCTGTACAGTCAAGAAGGCTGTGTAACTATGGAATGAGCAGCACGAATACTACTCAGTAGATCCACAGTTACAGGTTATCCTTATCGATCCCGTTTTCTGTAAGATTTGATTCTGAAAGAAAAACAAGGGAAAGGTATACAGTAATGTAGAACAACACTGAATACACAAAAAATAATATACAACAACAAAACTCTCTCAACCGGGATAGAACGTTTTTTTTTTTGTTTTTTTTTTTTTACTGGAACAGAGCCCAGTCCAGAGGAGAGTTATCTGCCGTAATAGTGAACTAGACCAGGGGGAGGGCGAACGCAAGTAGCAGGCTCCCGCTGGCTCACTGCCAGTTCGGGCTGACTAGATCAAAAACTCGGCAATAAATAATTATTTTAAACAACGGGAGTGACCGTGAGTAAAACAAGGCAATGCTACTAAGTAATACTTCGCTCAGATGCTTTCACTCTAGTGAAAAAGGAAAAATAGAATTTGCAAATGGCTAAAATGTGCTTTTGTCGGGGCAACTTACATTGCATCATGCACTCTCGCGAGGGTTTGTTGGCATAATGCTTTTCAGTTCTTGGGTTCTTAAAGGGGAATAACCCATTAGTGATGGTTAATATTTTGTACTTGAAAGAGAACCAGTGTCTCCTTGGCCAGTAAGGGGCTACTAATAGCACCTTGGCCCAGTCCTGCCTGATCTTTTCCAGGGCTAGTGGGAGCATGGCAAGCAGTGGGAAGTCATACAGCAGCTGCCTCAGCCACTGGTGTGCCAACGCATCTATTGCCAGCGGGTCCCCGGCTCCTGTTACAGAGAACCAGAGGGGACAATGGGAGGCAAAGAGGTCTATCTGTGCTCTCCCTAACCATTGCCAAATGAGGCTCACCAGCTCTGGGTGTTCACCATGTAGAGTTTGACCAACAGATTTGATCAGTACATTCTGGTCCACTATTTGAATTAGGACGCTAAAAACTAAAAAGTAAAATACAGCATTTTCACAGGTACACACTACTCCATTCAGTTCAATTGGCCACTTAACACTCTAGGGGTGTGATGCAAGGATACACGCAAAGTGATCTGCGGGTGCAAACCCCCCACAATGCTGCCATAAATTGTGTTCAGCAGCCATAAGGTCTGATTTTACTGGTCGCTAAAAATGCAGCGTATGTAAAGAATGGTGTTCATCTGGCGTTCTGCACCTGCCATCATTAAATGTGCACATTGCCATCATTAAACCATTAAAATTATATTGAAATGCATTCAAATGCTGACCCTCCAAAAACTTTACACCTCTTACAAGGTACAGACCATTGTAGAAACGAGTAACTAAAAGCTGTATAACAGCACACACCTGCAAATACCTGTCATCGGCTTCAGAATGGCTGCTGTGGTACACTTCCTGACGCGGCGACACTAGGCTCTTGTTGAGAAGAGGCAGGAATACATTCGGAGAAGGGCAAGATGAAGAAGACCCTGTATATTCAATCCTAGGGTCACTTTGTTTGGGATGCCGGAGGATGCAGCGATAAAGTGTTATCGTCTCACTCCGCAGGTCATCCTAGACTTAACAGCTGAATTAAGGAATGAGCTAGACCCCCGTGTCAATCTAGGGACTGCTATCCCTCCACATGTGAAAGTGCTGTGTTCTCTACTTAGCCTCTGGTTCCTTTCAGACCACAGTTGGAATGTCTGGAGGGATAGCCCAATCCACCTTTTCCAGGGTGCTAAGCACATTTCTGGATGTCATGCTAAAAAGGGCAGGCCAATAGATATAATTTCCTAAGAATACTAGCATAACTGATGTTGGCTGAGGCTTTTTCAAACAACTCAGTTTCATGCCAATTATGCACCATAATTGCCTGGCCGCAATGCAATCTGAATTTTGCATCCTCAATTATTTGCACTAAATCTATATTTGCATCACCCCCTAGATGTGCTAAGTGGCCAACTGATTTTTTTTTTTATCACCTTGTCTAAATCCCTGTATTGAATGTCTGTCTGTGTCCAAAGGGGTGACTTGTATAGACTGTGTCAACAACTCATCTATATGATAACCTACTATTAACGAATCACCAACTATAGAAACATTTTAAATCACTTCCACAAATGGTAGAAAGGTTTTTTTGTTTTTTTTTGCATGACATGGTCTATTGGTATTGAAAAGTCAGACTATATAGCAGTCAGAATTTTCATATAAAGTACTTACTGCAAATGCTGGGTTCCTTTGTTAAGATCTATGGTCAATTCCCAGTACCTTGGTCCTTTAACTTTGATCTGTAAGAAAATAGGTTTACATTTAATTTGGTATTATATTACACAATGTGAACTGTTCCTATTTTTACTTATCTTTCCATGTATCATATTTAGCCATTTGTATTTGAGATATATATCTATCTATTTATATATATATATATATATATGTATTTTTAATCTGTATGGCAATAAAACAGATTAAACGAAGAGTTAAAAAAATCAGAGTATTTATTTTTATATTAACCACTATAACTTCTGAACTTGGGGGGGGGGGGGGGGGGCATAAAAGCTTATAAAATTATAATAAAAATACAGTATCTGGCAGGTAAACCAGAGTTACACATTATGGTAATGCTAATTTAAATATATGTATTGATCATTAATCATTTAACTTTGGTTGTGGATAATCAAGTAATACAAAACTCATTGGTTAAGGTGCTACTAATAACAAAAAACCTCAGGCCACATTACTGCTCGAGACAGAAATATTACCTGCTTTAATAAATCAAGTTCAGGTAGCAAGGTAGGAGCCATAAGTTCAACTGTAGTTTCTTCATACCACTGACTTCCCTATGAAAAACAAACAAAGCAAAAATATACCTTATCAAACGGCACTTTGTTTTTCAAGTTTAGTTGCAAATAAACAGAGTAAACAGAGATCTAACTGAATATATATAAGTGTGCTTGTAAGACTTTTCCATCTACCTCAATGTTTTGTCACTGAAATATATAGACATTGGATTTGAGATTCTTAATTTCTTCTGATTAGTAAAACACTTACACACTGTTAATATACTGTACATATGAGAACATTCTCTTTATTCTCAAATGTAATTGTGTTATCAGCAGTGGAGCACTGGTAGTGGAAATTAAAATTATTAAGCAGTAGGTATTTGTTCATTTGAATACATTTCCTATTTGTATAATCCAGTACTGCACATTACCTTGTATGTGACTTCTAGCAGTGCGTAGCATGGGGTACTTGTATCTACATCAACAGGAACCAGGAGGCGGGGCTCTGCAGCCAGCACATAGAGATGCCTCAGAGCTTGAAGGTGATACCTAGGTGAAATACAGAACATCTTTTTACACTTGCCAGACAATACTAGATATTTCCAATAATTTACAATACAGATAAGTAATCTGAACCAACACATCTCACATGTACAAAATTAGCCAATGTAAAGATGTGATATCTACAGTAAAACAATGACAGCTAACTTTTATTACAGTAACAGTAAAAAAGGGTGATTAGTTTACCACATTTATTTTCATAAATTTAATATTGCATTCCCTAGTTCATCTCAAACCCTGCAACAATTATTTTGCATGTGGAGATAGTGTGTCTAGATCTGTTCTGCGACTTGCATATAATAAAATACTATTCAAACAATTAGAATAGCAATACTACTTTTCCATAGTGTCACATTAGTTGCTCAATTTATTGTAACTAAGTAGAAGTAACAACCTAAACAAGCACATATAGGAACACATTCGACAAACATGCAATACAGTTTTAAGTTTGCACCTTTTTTTTCTAAAAGCAAAGCACTGATGGTACACTAGAAAAGTATATAGGAATTCTTAAATTTACAAAGAGAATAATAAGTGTGCACTTTAGAGCAGTTTTTTTTTTCACAAATCAACTGCAATTAGGTTTTTTCAATATATTTTTTTTAAATGAAAATCTGTTAGTGAAGTATTTAAGTGACTGTATTTGAAGTAAAAAAAAAAAAGAAACCTAAAGTCAACTCCTACCTGTTGTCCGTGCTGTGCGATGGAAAATGAGGATACAGAGCACACAGAAGGGCAGCAATTGCAGAGTTTGAAGTGCTCAGTGTGTACCTGTAAAGTGTTAAAAATAAGGCATGAAACATTTCAAAAATATAAAAAGAAAACATTTACAAATGTATTTTAAACTGTACTTTGTAACCAGAATGTTCCAACATGTACTCTGTTAATTAGCAGCATGTGTACTATGATTAAATTGTCATGGATTGCATTTTACTATATTCACACAATAACTTGTTAAAATGTGGTTTCCTGTCGACTTTCACCACAAATATTGTACATTTGGGAAGTGCATTTCTTATGTATAACAAATGTATATGCTTTCATTTTTACTTAGTAGCCATTTCACTTATCTCACCAGTCTAAAAATGTATACATTTAAAGCTTTTAAAACAGAATGTCATTCTTATGTGGCTGAATGCACTGCCGTGCCCCTAGGACTTATAATCAGTTTAACAAGACGGGATATAATGCAAGAAATGTATATTTTAAATCAAATCTGTTAAGGTTTCCTTGCTTTAACCTAATGTTGGTTTAATAGATATACCGGTTGTACAAAACAAAACCTCTGCCACTGTCATGTAAGCCAGGTTGGAACTGAGTGGTGTTATTAAAGAGGTATGCATTGCCATTCCTCAATGATTGCCACCAGGAAGTTAGCAGTGGAGATCTCAGCAAAGTCTGCTCTTCAGAATGATCCATTGTCATCAATGCTGATACTTGCTCACAAACATCCAATAAAAGGATCATCTGTGCAGTTTTTTGGATGTGAAACTACAGTACAACTACAGTATTTGCCCCCTGTCTGATTTTCTGCATTTTTGCATATTTTTGACACTGAATGTTATCAGATCTTCAACCAAAACCTAATATTAGATAAAAGGGACCCTGAGTGAACACATAACACAACAATGTGATACATATTTCAGTTATTTATTAAAGAAAGTTATGCAACACCCAATGCCTCTGTGTGAAAAAGTTATCGCCCCCTTCGACTCAATAACTGGTTACGCCACCTTTAGCAGCAATAACTGCAACCAAACGCTTCCTGTAGTTATTGATTAGTCTCTCACAGCGCCGTGGAGGAATTTTGGCCCACTCCTCCATGCAGAACTGCTTCAACTCAGCGACATTTATGGGTTTTCAAGCATGAACTGCTTGTTTCAAGTCCTGTCACAACATCTCAATGGGGTTTAGGTCTGGACTTTGACTAGGCCATTCCAAAACTTAAAATTTCTTGTTCTTCAATCACTCTGATGTAGACTTGCTTGTGTGTTTCGGATCATTGTCTTGCAGCATGACCCAGCTGCACTTCAGCTTCAGCTCACCGATGGATGGCCTGACATTCTCCTGTAGAATTCTCTGATACAGGGCGGAATTCATGGTTCCTTCAATGATGGCAAGGCGTCCAGGTCCTGATGCAGCAAAGCATCCCCAAACTATGACACTACCACCACCATGCTTGACCGTTGGTATGAGGTTCTTACTGTTGAATGCAGTGTTTGGTTTTCGCCAGACATAACGGGGCCCATGTCGGCCAAAAAGTTCCACTTTTGACTCATCTGTCCATAGAACATTGTTCCAGAACTCTTGAGGATCATCCAGGTGCTTTTTGGCAAACTTGAGATGAGCATTCATGTTCTGCTTGGTGAGCAATGGTTTCTGCCTTGCTACTCTGCCATGAATCCCATTATTGCCCAGTGTCTTTCTAATGGTGGAGTCATGAACACTGACCTTAGCCGAGGCGAGAGAGGCCTGCAGATCCCTGGATGTTGTTCTAGGGTTCTTTGTAACTTCCTGGACGATTTTACGCCTTGCTCTTGGAGAGATTTTGGCAGGACGGCCACTCCTGGGAAGATTCACTACTGTCCCAAGCTTTCTCCATTTGGACAATATGGCTCTGACTGTGGTTCGCTGGAGCCCCAGAGCCTTAGAAATGGCTTTGTAACCCTTTCCAGACTGATAGGCATCAACAACTTTTTGCCGGAGGTCTTCAGGAATTTCTTTTGTTCGTGGCATGATGTGCCTCTAGAACGTGTGTGCTGACAACTTCACTCTGATGGTAAGGGCCAAAGTTAGTCAGATTTATATTGGGCAGGGCTGGCCCAAATCAGGCCTGGTTGTTAACCAAAGTACTCAAACAGCTGACCCTAATTATCCCGTTAATTGGAGTTAACTAGGGGGGGCAATAACTTTTTCACACCTGAAGATTGCGTGTTTGATTACCTTTCATTTGCACACCAAACAAATGAAAGAAGTGCCAAACTTTGGTGTCATTTTTTCTCTCAGACTCCTTCTATACACTACTACAACCCACAAAGAAATCTGACCAAATATAATGTGAAAAATGTGCAAAATCAGACAGGGAGCAAATACTTTTTCACGGCACTGTAAGTGCCTATGATCAGCTCTCCACCTAAGTGAGATCTGCTGACATGCCAACCATGAAAAACTCACTTGCAACATGGAGTTATATATAAAATAACTCAGAGGGGATCCAACAACAACAACAAAAAAAAGCGAGGGAAAGTCTACTAACATATTGCAGGTGTTTCTATTTTACTCGGATCCCTATATATTTCAGGCACAATGCTATATACCTTCCACCCCCCAGGAAGAGAAGCCCCAGTGCCATGTGGTGAGCCATGTGGAACCCATAGTTCAGCTCTCCGCCTGTCTTCTTGTGCATGAAGCGACAAAGCTGGAGGACTTTCAGGTTCCCGGAACCGGCCATCACCATGGAGAGTGACAAAAGCACAATGCTGAGGCATGTCTCCAGGTTGTAATGACCCATCTGTAATAAAAACAAAAAACAACCACATCTAATCTGGTTCTACACAGCAAGTCATCAGTAAACCAATACCTTTTTTATGTTTAATAGTATTTCCTGAATACAATCTTTGTTTTTGTGATTCATAGTAAGTTAATATGTTATCTGTAGGGTGTCTCATATCAGAACTCATTATGAAAAATGAAACAGTGAAGTATGTCTAAAAGAAATCAACTTACTATCACAGCAGTAGAAGCCGGTAAACACTGCATAAAGTTTCTTGCAAACTTGTACTGTAAGAAAAAGCCAAAAGATTTAAACATGTGAAAAAAGCTGCTAAAAGAATAAATAAAAATAAATAAATCAAAGTGACAAGAGTCCTTACCAAACAGTTAAATGCATCTGAATTAGCAGTGCCAGCAAATCGAAACCCTACAGCCATGCAGGCGCCAGCAATTATGTATATGTGGGCTTGACTGAAAAACAGGGAGATAAGCAAAAAAAAATAATAAAAAAAAAATGAATAGAATAGCTTAAATCTGATGAAGGAACCAGGGGGTCTAAAAATCCATAAAATGCTTCAGTCTGAACTTACGCCAGTGTTTCCATATTTAGGTCCTCTGAGGCTGGTACTTCTTGTGACTGAAGGGATACACTGTTCTCTCGAATAATCTAGATGCAATAGAAATTCAGCATTTCAATCTCTAGCCAAAAAACATGAGGCATTAACTGACAAAGCAGTCCTTAACTACCTAGAATGACAGATTATAAGATTCGGATTTCATTTTACTTAGGTACACTAAACTTGTCCATTAAAACAAATACAGGCATATTATACTGCATAGTATATTCAACACATACTAGCATGACTAAGGCATTATGACACACTTACTTGGGGAACATTACTGTTGATCCACTGTGCATTGGGAAGGATCTCCTCCCACATGATAAGGCACCTTGCCAATGTCTAAAGAAAATAGATTGGGCATGTTAAAGCACATTACTCTCTATTTGACATTCCCCTCTATTCTTATTTTTCCCACTGGGGGATAATGTGGATGCAGGTGTCTTTACAGTTTTGCAAATAAGGAAAACCTTGTGCAACTGTCATGAAACAGCATTCTTTAGCGGAAATCATTGTGTGTATCAGAATTTCATTGTATATGAAGGCAAAAATAGCTTAGTGTATGTTTGACTGATGCACATTAACTTTGTCGTTCGTTTTTAGAAAAGTCAACATTTCAACATCCTGAATACTATATAAAATGACTAAAGACTTTTAGTCACCCTCTACATTTCACATTAGCTTGGTAGAGTATTATTATTATTACAACTACCAATCTCCCTTTTTTTATAAACTTAAGGCCAATAAACTATTTATCTTTCTTCAGCCCTGATTTTAACTGCTAGCGCAGTCTATGTTTTTACTAGCAGTATAATTTTTACTAGTAATAAGAAACCCCAACAAGCCTGCTGGTAACCCCCTCTCAATTCACACTTACAATGGTCTTGGTAATTATAACCGCAATGCAAATGTCCTTTAGCCAATTTAATTCTTGTAACGGTTTAGTAGACTTGCATTTTATTCCTCCTGCTGTTTTATTTCATGTTGCCTTCTACTAGCCAATATAGTAAAGTGTGAATTCACCACAATTTTTGGCTAAACACTGTTTTCTATGTGGCTTTGTGTGACTGACTCAGAATGTAAGTTTTCAATAAATTTATAACCCAAGGCAATTCATATGGCAAGTGAAAACAATGTATGGCTACTAATCGATATTTCAAAACATGCAGTTTGGGAAAACGATATTTACAAAAAAAAAAAAATATATATATATATATATATATATATATATATATATATATATATATATATATATATATATATATATATATCATACTAAAGTGTCTTTCTGGGCCCGTGATTGGGTAAACATGATAACAAAAAAAAACAAAAAAAAAAAACACTGCATTTTATTGACTTACTGGGCCACCATACTTTGCTGTACATATTGGAAACACATATCATACGATAGCGGAGGGATTGAATTTCACTCCGATATATATTTTTTTTTTTCATGTGACAGAGGGGTATTTACATTTTAAAGGGTAGTGAAAGTTTTCAGCAGCATGCAGACAGTAAACATCAGAGGAACTTTAGAGGCAAGAAACAAAAACACTGTAAATCTGATGTATTTGACTCATAATTACATTAGAACATGTATTCTGTCATGTGTTATTACATACGTTTTTACAACATTTATAAATATCAAGTAATGAGTGTATATAAGCAGATCATTTTTCATTCATAACATTTGTATCAGTTATTTTTTTTTCCATTATTACTGATAATGGAATGAAGAACTATTGTTTTATTTATAAATATATTATTTTGAAAAACTGTTGGTTATAAAAACAACAAAAAAACAAATCAGTGCTGTAGGTTATTTTCTTTTTGATTTTCTATTACAATTTATCCTAGCATAATTCACAGTATCACCAGGATCACTTAAGGTATTTGGAACATTCACCCAATGTTTGCGAGTCAAATTGCATTATGGGGGAAATGGGAGTTACGACCTTACCATGTAATAACCGATTCCGCACTATAACAGGTCGCGTTATAACGGGGTAGCACTGTACTAAATATAGTGTTGAAAAAAAATAGAGAAGTTGTTATGGTTTCTGAAGTACTTTATAATGTTCCCCCGTGTTCTGAAAACAAGGACACCAATTCGAAGATGCTACTATTAAAAATATATATAAATATATAAATAAATAAAGTGAATTTTTATATAGTCCATGGGCCAGACAGGGTAGGTGGTACCAAATGACCTTCATACCAGTGAACAAGGATGGTAAACCAATGCTAGAAATGCATGCTGGACATTCCAAATGAGTAGCTTTATCAATTTACACGTGTTTGAATTTTGCATCTGTATATGTATTAGGATTTGAAGGTTCAGGTCTGTGCATGCACAATCTTACCTTTTCCTTTTTATGTTTCAGGGCTGTGATTGACTGAATTTTGTCAACCATGGAATCAGAGGATAGTGACTATGAACCCAAGCTGCCAAAACCAGCCAAAAGACCAAAAACTGGACACTGGAACATGTATCATATGCAGTTACCAAGTGCCAACAAGCAAGCTGACAAAGCCCAGGGACATTATGTCATGGCATACACTCTTGGAGGCTGCAAAAATACGAGACTTTGCTCCATTTCTTCGATATGGATTGATCACTGAGGAGAGTCCTGATATATGGTATGAGAGGAAATGTTGCAACGACTTCATGTACAAGTAGTCATTGGAGAAACTGCAAGCCGCAAAAAAGGGGCTGTGCAGGATCTTCTGACCCTAGTTCTTAACTCAGGCGCATGCAAAGGCAGGCTAACGGTAGTAAGTTAATTGTTTATCTTGCCAAGTGTATATTTTGCGACAAATGCAGCAAATATGTGAAAGGAAGTCACACCCGTGAGAAACTACTCCAATGTGTGGACTTGCATGCAGAGAACACTGTTCTAGATGCAGCAGCGAGAATGGTGACAAATGAGCGGACTAAGGAAGAGATGAAGATGGATAAATGGATTTTGGCCCTCACCTCGCATGATATAGTGGCTGCTGAAGCTACCATAAAATCGTGCTATATTGGGGCCAGAACCATCAAAACTGTTTTATGTATATCTATGTATATCAATCAGTAGTTATCTGACAAATGTCATTTTATTACCATGAAAAAAAAACACAGCCCTAATTATGGCTAAAAAGTAGTGATAAAAAGGCCATGTTTATTGTGTAAAAAGTTCAATTCTTGTAACACTTTTTTCAAATAAATGTATTCACAATACATATTTATATGTGTGTTTATTCAATTTGTCAAATAATCCTTATACCCTGGCATGAAAAGAGGAGATAACATAAGCAATCACATTTTTAACCCCCCCCCCCCCCCCCAGTAAATCACCATTGTGTTCTACATCAAAGTATGACAGTGGATAGATGTGGCTCTTCTTCCATGCATTGTGTCAACAGATAACACTCCTGTTTACTGGGTCCCATTTGCAAAACCTTCTGTTTACACGCCTTATAAATGAACTGTCTGCCTCTGACTGTCCTCACTCTGTTGATCAGCAGGGTTGCTAGCAGTATCAACACTATCCTCCACTGTATTACTGGCCTGTTCTGTAGCCTGCTGCAACTCTTCACTTTCCTCCTCTTCATCGCTATCCAACTCCTGTTCTTGTGGCTCAAGAGCAATAAACATGTTTGCAGGTTCTGGACTCTCCTCCTGCATGCTGCTGAACTCAGTTCTACCCTAGTCCCCTAGATCGTTGCATTTGCATATCCTACCAAGCTGCTAAAATACACAAACTACAAATCAGTAGGAAAACCTATAGGCTATAGTAAAGATACATCATGTTGATACATCACTAACATGCTAAAATCTGCCACCATGCATATGTTATTGTCGTTCAACTCGTTTTATTATTATTATTATTATTATTATTATTATTATTATTATTATTATTATTATTATTATTATCGATAACTAAGACAATAACAACGTACACTTATAATGCTACAAAGAACATTTGCCAAACTAAAAACTGAGTGATGATGTACTGTATGTACATATACAGAATTGTCATACTATATGCAAAATGTTTGAATATCATCTGTATAAATGACATTGTTTAGCAGTACAAAATCTATTTTCCCTGCCGGGGATGAAAATTGAAAGAGCAGAGCCTGGGATACAAAAAGAAGTGCCAGGGACATACCTCTTTCAAATCGCATCCTGTTGACATACTTTGCAAAACAACATTTTCTAAATAAAGTCACAAGAGGCACAATTACAAACCTGTTTTATCTAATCAATCTGCCATGCAAAAAAGGAGCTTCATTAATTAAATGTATTATTTAGAACATAAGAAAGTTTACAAACGAGAGGAGGCCATTCAGCCCATCTTGTTTGTTTGGTTGTTAGTAACTTATTGATCCCAGAATCTCATCAAGCAGCTTCTTGAAGGATCCCAGGGTGTCAGCTTCAACAACATTACTGGGGAGTTGGTTCCATACCCTCACAATTCTCTGTGTAAAAAAGTGCCTCCTATTTTCTGTTCTGAATGCCCCTTTATCTAATCTCTATTTGTGACCCCTGGTCCTTGTTTCTTTTTTCAGGTTGAAAAAGTCCCCTGGGTCGACATTGTCTATACCTTTTAGGATTTTGAATGTTTGAATCAGATCGCCAAGACTGAATAGATTCAATTCTTTTAGCCTGTCTGCATACGACACGCCTTTTAAACCCGGGATAATTCTGGTTGCTCTTCTTTGCACTCTTTCTAGAGCAGCAATATCCTTTTTGTTGCGAGGTGACCAGAACTAGGTGAGGTCTTACTAATGCATTGTAAAGTTTTAACATTACTTCCCTTGATTTAAATTCAACACTTCTCACAATATATCCGAGCATCTTGTTGGCCTTTTTTATAGCTTCCCCACATTGTCTAGATGAAGACATTTCTGAGTCAACATAAACTCCTAGGTCTTTTTCAAAGTTCCCTTCTTCAATTTCAGTATCTCCCATATGATATTTATCATGCACATTTTTATTGTCTGCATGCAATACTTTACACTTTTCTCTATTAAATCTAATTTGCCATGTGTCTGCCCAGTTCTGAATGCTGTCTAGATCATTTTGAATGACCTTTGCTGTTGCAACAGTGTTTGCCACTCCTCCTATTTTTGTGTCGTCTGTAAATTTAACAAGTTTGCTTACTATACCAGAATCTAAATCATTAATGTAGATTAGGAATAGAAGAGGACCTAATACTGATCCCTGTGCTACGTCACTGGTTACCTCGCTCCATTTTGAGGTTTCTCCTCTAATCAGTACTTTCTGTTTTCTACATGTTAACCACTCCCTGATCCATGTGCATGCATTTCCTTGAATCCCTACTGCGTTCAGTTTGAGAATTAATCTTTTATGCAGGACTTTGTCAAAAGCTTTCTGGAAATGTAAATAAACCATGTCGTATGCTTTGCAATTATCCATTTTCAATGTTGCATCCTCAAAAAAGTCACGCAGGTTAGTTAGACACGATCTCCCTTTCCTAAAACCATGCTGACTGTCTCCCAGGATACTGTTACCATACAGGTAATTTTCCATTTTAGATTTTATTATAGTTTACATAAGTTTACATATAATAGAAGTCAGGCTTATTGGTCTGTAGTTACCTGGTTCGGTTTTGTCTCCCTTTTTGTGGATCGGTATTACGTTTGCAATTTTCCAGTCTGTTGGTACAACCCCTGTGTCAAGAGACTGTTGCATGATCTTGGTTAGCGGTTTGTAAATAACTTCTTTAATTTCTTTGATTACTATTGGGAGGATCTCATCCGGCCCAGGGGAATTGTTTATTTTAAGAGCTCCTAGTTCCTTTAACACTTCTGCCTCTGTTATGCTAAAGTTATTTAAAATTGGAAAGGAACAGGTCGACATGTGGGGTATGTTGTCCGTGTCCTCCTTTGTAAAAACCTGTGAAAAGTAATCATTTAATATATTTGCTAATTTTTTTTCTTCATCTATGATTTTGCCGTTTGTGTCTCTTAGACATTTAACTTCCTCTTTGAATGTTCTCTTGCTGTTATAATATTGGAAAAACATTTTGGAATTGGTTTTAGCCCTCTTAGCAATATTGATTTCTATCTCTCTCTTGGCCTTTCTAACTTCCTTTTTGACTAGTGTTTGCAGTTCCAAGTACTCTTTCTGTGTACTTTGTTTTTGGTCCTTTTTAAACGCTTTGTAAAGTGCCTTTTTTTGCTGGATATTTTTTTTAATTGATCTATTAAACCATTTTGTTTTAGATTTAGATTTGTCTACTTTTGGGATGTTATTGTTTTGTGCCTCTAGTACTACCTTTTTAAAAAACAGCCATCCTTTTTCTGTGGATGTTTTCTCTATTTTACTCCAATCTACTTCTGTTAGTCTCTGTTTCATACCTTCATAGTTTGCTTTTCTAAAATTGTAAACCTAAGCTTTAGTCATTACTTTTGGGGTTTTAAAAAATACTTTGAATGAGACCATGTTGTGGTCTGAGTTTGCCAATGGCTCTCTGACCTCTGTTTTAGTTATTCTGTCTTCGTCATTTGAAAAGACTAAATCAAGGCATGCCTCCCCTCTAGTCGGTGCCTTGACAAATTGCGTTAGGAAGCAGTCATTTGTCATTTCCACCATTTCAATTTCGTCCGTCGTGCTCCCCATTGGGTTCTCCCATTTTATATGGGGGAAGTTGAAATCCCCCATTAGTATGGCTTCTCCTTTGCTACACACATTTCTAATGTCATTGTATAATACATTATTTTGCTCAGCGTCTGAATTTGGCAGTCTATAGCATGCTCCTATTATTATGCCCTTTGAATTTTTGTCCATTATTCTGACCCATATTGATTCGGCGTTGTTTTCTTTGTCCAGATTTAACACCTGGGCTTCAAGACTATTTCTTATGTATAGCGCTACCCCTCCGTCTCTTCTGTCCTACCTGTCTTTCCTATACAGTGTGTACCCACTAATATTATATTCGTCTCCATCACTCTCAGACAACTAAGGTTCTGTAACACCTATCACATCGTAGTTACTTGTTAGTGCAGTAGCTTCAAGTTCTAACATTTTGTTTCTGAGACTTCTAGCATTAAGATAAATACATTTAATAGTTGTCTTACCTGAGTTGTTGCCCTTGTTTTGATGTGGTCCCCCTTCTGTTTTTTTTGTTTTCTACCCCCTTCCTTTCTAGTTTAAATGCTTCTGGACCTCCTCAAGGATCCTTTCTCCAAGATGACTTAGAGACTAGGGTATGTGAACTATGCATCAGCTGCAGAAAAAATGTCATCGCCCGTGACCTCTGACCTCTCCTAAAGGTAAAACGTGATGCATGACATCATCAACATACACAACTGGCTATAAAACTGCCTATAACTTCTTATCGGCTGCACCAAAATGCACGAAATTTGACACAGATGTAGAGGACTATGGGATGTTGTGCCATGGTCAATATGGCGGCCTTTGGTCACATGGCGTGGCAGCCATCTTGGATTTAATGAAAATTGAGCAATTTTCAAAAGTCGTCTTCTCATGAACGGTAAATACCACAGCTGTGAAAAATGTTGTACATAGTGCACTAACCAATGCGCTTAAATTTCACGATAACTGCTTGGAAGCCTTTATAGTTGCTAGCAACTCTAGTTATTATTATTATTATTATTATTATTATTATTATTATTATTATTATTATTCCCAAACAACATCGCAGAGTTATGAAAATGCATGCGTAAGTAGATGCCTATGGCTGGACAACCAGACTGGCGTCCCAAATGAAAAAGTCACATGGTTCGACCGCCATATTGGATCTTGTGGAAATTTTGGGTAATTTTTCAAAACTCTTGCCGTTAAAAACAACTTAAGGTGGAACTACGACAAAGGCAGCAGATAGTGCAGCAATGGCCTATAAAAAACATATGTTCAATCGAGGTCGATTGAACAATTACTTTGCCCGCTACGCTGGATTGGCGCCAAATATTCAACAATCTTCTTGTCTTAAACCGCAAAGTCAATCGACACCTAAATTGGCACGCATGTTCATGACCAGGTCCTTTCTACCGTTTGTAAAATCCACGCATTTTCGTTACAAAACATGGCCGCGGTGTGCAACTAACCGTTTCACGATGGCTCTATTTATTATTATTATTATTATTTATTTCTTAGCAGACGCCCTTATCCAGGGCGACTTACAATTGTTACAAGATATCACATTATACATTATTTCACATTATACAGATATCACATTATTTTACATACAATTACCCATTTATACAGTTGGGTTTTTACTGGAGCAATCTAGGTAAAGTACCTTGCTCAAGGGTACAGCAGCAGTGTCCCCTACCAGGGATTGAACCCACGACCCTCCGATCAAGAGTCCAAAGCCCTAACCACTACTCCACACTGCTGCCCATCAACGTCAAACTGCTCCTGTTCACACACGGTGTAATCAATCAACATGAAACTTGGTAGGTATCATCCCGTGTAGATTACAGTTCAGATGCAAAACAAATTGTGCTCCTGCGTCAACCAAGATGGTGGCCTGATGCATTTTTTTGGAAAAACCTTTCAAAATCATATTCTTGGGAAGCAGTGAACCATTTAATCTGAAACTTTGCATAGGTCACCAGCAACCAAATCATTTTGAAGTTGCTGCGATAAATATGACTATCAAAATGGCTGCCACCAAATTCGCCAAAACGGCCAGACCTACGTTTCGTTCTTAAATTTAAAACCGCTTCAGTTGAACACAGTTTAGTTGATAAACTCCAGAGTTGACAAGCATCATCCCTGTGTCAAAACAATTGACTTTTTCAAAAATTGTGTTTGTGCGTAAGGCAAGATGGCCGCCTCACACATTTCCTTAAAAACCTTTCAAAATCTTCTTCTTGGGAAGCAGTGAACTGATTGATCTGAAACTTCGCATACGTCATCAACAACCAAACCCGCTTCAAGTTTGCTAAACAAAAGTTGCTGCGATAAATTCTACTATCTAAATGGCTGCCACCAAATTCGGCTGACGGCACACGCTTCGGAGGACAGCGTGTTCGTCTTTGCTGCTCCCGAGTCAGCACGGGGGTGGTAGCGGTGAGCTGAGCCTAAAAATAATTGGATATGCCAAATTGAGAGAAATAAAATAATTGGCAAATATTAAATTTAAAAAAAATGCCTTGAACTTGACCTTTGACCTCTCTAAGGTCAAATGCAAAACTATCTTATAACTCCTTTTAGTGTGCAGATAGGGTAATGGTTACAATGAAACACATCGAGCAACCCATATATGCTCCTATGGTACAATCTACTACAAAGATTAGTAGAGGCCAATGGGCTACTATGCCACATATTAAATACGGTCATAGGTCGCATGGTCTAGCGCTTGGACCCCGGTCATTGCTGCTTGCAGCTATATTATTATTCTTTTTTTTTTTCCTTCAGCCACCGGAATCAAGTCTAATTTTGAAGCCACTAAAACTACGAGAACCATTGCAGCTACTGTCCTCAAACTTCACAAATACGTTGATGACGGTATGTAATTACACATATCACTTTTTGGGGGTGACACCACATGACGTGTACCCGCCATTTTGGATTTTACGTTTGCGCCTTAAAATGCAACTCCTCCAGAACCGCTGGACCCATTAAACTGAAACTTTGCAGGTATCTTAACCCTTTGCGGTCCACTGTCGGACCTGGTCCGACATTGCAATTATTCCTATCCAGTCCATTGTCGGACCCTGTCCGACATCATCAAAAAAACGCAAAAAATGGGTTTCTAGTCGTTTTTTCTCCGGAAGAAGCCGAGAAAACCATTCAATGGCCGAGTGGGAGCGACAGGAGCCGAGACAAGCCGAAAAAAATAAAAAATAAAAATAAAGGCGTATCTCATGAATAGTCATACCTGCCCCTGGCATTACATAGGGGCGGTCATAAGGAAACAAGCTGTCTGATACAGCATCATCGCACAGAGACTATCACGGACATTTGCAGAGCTTTTTTGAGATGTTATAGTAATAAAATAATGACTTGGATTGCATTATTGAGGAGTTTGCTGATAAAACGAGTGATCAGGAGATGATTATTATTATTATTATTATTTATTTATTAGCATATGTGAAAGCTATAGCGAACGAAAGGGTGGGGCGGGGATGGAGATGCCTAGTTAGTGCTTTGTTGATATGCAGGGCCTTTTAACCCTTTGCGGTCCATTGTCGGACTGGGTCCGACATTGCAATTATTCCTCTCAGGTCCTTTGTCGGACTGGGTCCGACATCATTATAGCAACGCAAAAAACGGGTTTCTAGTCGTTTTTTTCTCCGGAAAAAGCCGAGAAAACCATTCAATTGCCGAGTGGGAGCGACAGGAGCCGAGACAAGTCGAAAAAAAAGAAATAAAAAAAAATGCGTATTTCATGAATAGTCATACATGGTCTGGTATCAGATAACCGGGCGGTCGTAAGTAAACAAGCTGGCTGATCAGTGCATCAGCGCACAGAACACGGACATTTGCAGAGTTTTTTTGTGATGTTATAGTAATAATGACTTGGATCGCATTATTGAGGAGTTTGGTGATAAAACGAGTGATCAGGAGATGATTGATTGGTATGTACGACTATTATTTTTATTATTATTTATTTCTTACATAGGTGAAAGCTATAGCGAACGAAAGGGTGGGGCGGGGCTGGAGATGCCTAGTGAGTGCTTTGTTGATATGCAGGGCCATTTAAACCCGTTTGACTGTGGAAAAAATACTTTTAAACAGCGCGTCTAAAATTAACTGCACGTGTGAAAATTAATTAGACCTGGCGTGCCTGACACGCGATTAATAAATGGATTGCAAAGGGTTAAAACAAAATGATTGATGCTATGAACTGGAGTGATTCCACCTATAACGATTGATGCTATGAACTGAAGTGATTCCACCTATCACTATCTTTTCTTTTTTTTATAAAACCCTGAAGCAGCCAATGATAGCGCTAGCAGGGACTGATATTTAATTATGGTCAGCGATAATAAGCTCAGGTTACCACCCGGACAGCGCTGACACATCCCAGAGACCATGAGACTCAAAAGAACGTTTGGAGGTTAGGCAGATAAGGCCAGATAATATGCACCCTCTATATGAAAAATGCTTTCCTGTAAATTTTCCATGCATTTGAGTCTTAACAATATTGAAGTCTGCATTTTTTTTTTTTATTGGTGCATATGCATACCTGAGTAAAAATACCAGTTATGTGAACTTCTGATTATATACATTGAAATTTGGAGGAGGCACTGCCTCTCTTGCCTCCTCTAAGGAGCCACCACTGCTGCATTCCACGTAGTTTGTTTCAGCCAGAGATTTTTTAGCACTGCAAGTCGCTTCACTAAAATCTCTGACAGTGTTTGGATCTTCCTCACCTGTATTTGTTACACAGAAAAAGTATTCAGTGTAATTTAGACCAAAGCTTTATTGCCGAATGTATAGATTATGTGTGTTTTAAGCAGTTTAGTGATATAACATTTGTATTAACTTATGCTGGGTTTAGCTAACAAACCATGCAGGCACAACAACAAACAAACAAACAAACAAACAAACAAACAAACCAACCAACCACACACAGCAACGCCGCTGGTGTTAAAATTATCTCTTAGGTTTTAACTTTTTGCATATGCACGTTCCTGGTTCTTTTACAAACTGTACCCAACAACAATAGAAAATTACTTTACAGAATTCATTATTTAGAAAAAAACTTCTATCCCCAAAGGATCACCCGAAATACAGCGTGTCTAACTCTAGCGCATGCGTACGTGAGTATACAACTGTGGCAATGTGCCCCGCCCCTGTGTGCATATTATGTGTTGTATGTTGCGTGCGTGTGTTAATGTTGGTGTATAGATTGGTACATGGGATATAAACGGGTCTGTGTTTCACGTGTATTTAAAAATGTAGATTTGTATTTAGGCCAGAGGAGGGCACAAATCACTTCACGTGCTGGTAAAATGTAATGTGTGGTCACGGGAGTACACTTAACTAATTCACGTGCTGGGATTCAAGTGCGTAATTAATTAGTAATTGAATCCCAGCACAACAGTATATATAGATGCACATTTCTGTCACTCGGGGTTGGGTGTTCGTGAGTGGAGAACGGGTGAGAGAGAGAGGATAAATAAAAGTTAGTTTAAATATCAATTGCTATTACGATACTTGTTTATTTAAAACTCACCGTGTTTGTTTGTGTGTCTGTCCGTGCACCGTTTGTTTACTGTATAGTCCGTTTTGTTTGTCTCTTTATTTTGGCGTGAAGTGCCGTGTCCTGTGTTCTGTTTGTTAAACCTTTTTATTTATTTGTTATTAAACGCTGAGTCCAACCATCGCACTCAGTTTCTCTCATCATCACCGTCTGTCTGTGTGTTTCTCTCTCTGGTCTGAGTTCCTCCCTGCAGCCAGCCTGTCACAACAACTCACAAGGCTGCTTAAATATTATAGAAACGACGCTGGTCCCTAACGTGTGAATGAGAGGCGGTTACCAGCAGGCCTGTTGATGTTTCTTATTACTTAATATTTTGCCAGCAAAAAATGCAAAGATTTTTTTTTTTTTTCTTTTCTTAAATGACAAAAAAGTTTCCTCTTACCCTCAACAGAAGAAATTCAGGTTTAATGAAGTCCAGCAAAAACATAGTGTCTGGTGCCCTAAGCCAATCAGCAATAGACCTGCAACATGAAAAATAGGAGGAATATGAGAATACCTCAATGGACTGGCAATACGTTAAGTATCCCTAATATTATATCAAGTGGTTGCCGTTGTAGCCCAGATAAGATACAAATGTATGCAAAATCTTTTTTTTATTACTGCAGTCCATTTACCATCATCAATTCGGAGGGCCACCAATGCTCCTACCTGTTATTTGTTTTAAGGTAGATCATAGCCAAAGCTAGAGTTGCACCAGGACATGTAACATCCACGTTTATAGTGTCTCCTTCCTGTCAATGAAAAAAAGAAATGAGCTCTGAATCTCAAAAGCGCCATTTTTATCTATTGAAAAATTACAAACTACAGACTCCAGAAACGCAATTAAAACATGAATCCTGTTAATACACCCTTATCCAATTTTCAGTGTATTTTCCAAAAAGTAACTACAGTATTTCCCTACACTTGTTCATCACTGGGATTGAGCATGTATGCAATTTAATAAAATACACCAACATATTTTCAGTCATTTGTTGGACCATTTTTTGTCTACAATAGCCCCCCTTACAGTGAACAGAATGCCTTCACCTTGATCTGGTAACTGGGTGACTTATGTTTTTCTCTGTTTATTCCAGCCTGGGAACGCCTGTGTCCGCCAACCATATACTGGTACAACTGTTCTGGCACATTTAGATCAGACATACCAATTAGGTTACTTCCATGCTGAAAAATAAATAAATATTCAAGTAGGAATTTAGTACTCAAATAGCTAAACTTCTGTATTTTTCTTGCACCTTAAAATATTTATTGAACATTGACAATTAGTGTTAAAGTATTCTGAAGGTATATTTTACAAAACGTTGGTACTAAATGTTGTATAGATCCACTTTTGCCTGTTTCTTTTGTCTATGTAGAAACTATAACAAATTGCTACAGCATTCCTTATATGAATAATGTTAAAAGGGTTAACATATATAGTGAAACTAAATGAGATCATGTTTTTATACCTTCATGGCAATCACCTATTCTATGTTGACTGGAATTACACATAAAAATGGAGGGCACTGTACAAAAACATCTTCTAATTGGTAAACAATCTTGAAATGAAATAAGACAAAAAAAAAAAAAAAAAAAAAAAATGATGTTGACTTTTATTTTGGGATTATGAACTCACACATTTGGTGCCAGTATGAAATTAGTTTACATAACATATCATTGAATATGGCCTGGATTAAATAATGCTGTGTAAACATGGCCCTGATTTTCTTAATCCACATACCCAACCCAATCTTTTATGCCTGAATTAGAACAGCTTCATTTTGTGCAAAATGATGTTCACCTTTTTATGTGTTCAGCACATGCTAAACCCTGGGCATTTAATAGAAAAGAAAAAAGAAAAAAGAAAGCAGATACTGGGATGTATCACCACATTTCTGTTTAACAGAATACTGCAGATTACAGTAATCTGAAATGCACTTACCCCAAGACAGACCATGCCAAGAGCTAAACCAGCTGCCAGAGAGTAGGATTCCCTGTCCGTACAGTACTCCATTTCAGGACCTGGGGGACGACCTGGAGGACAAGTTACAGCTATCAGATGTATACAGTAAAACCTGTCTAATCCAGTCAATTTACATTTCAGCATTCTGTATAATTGACCAATTATTTTCTTTTTTCTTTAATTAGTAAGTCGTATGATGAATTAGTTGAAATATTATTCACTATTAACAATATGCCACCCCACCAATGGACATTTGAAAAACAATTTGGGCAACAGCAGTAAAACATATTATTAAACAACCAGGCATGAGGCACTTACATATCACAGCTTTATTACATGAGCATAACACTGCGCTTTAAACCGTTTCACCCAAACAAGATGTCATCTGACAAACATGGATTCAGGCGAGATTCTCTCGTGTATGTGTTCTCTGTGCACGGAAATCACATTTTCCCAAGCTGTCCGCAAAACTCTACGCATGACTAATTTGCATATCAAGCTCATCCTTTCCCCTTCATTTGTAAAACGGTGGGTGAAGAGGGTCTTCGAGTAAAATAATCGGAGCCAATGGAAACCCGAAATGTAGAGGGCCATTTTTTATTTGGCTCAAGCACAATGTTCCCCAAATCAGTCACGTTTAAACAGCTGTATACAGATATAATTAAACTTTAAAGAAATGTAAATAAACTTTGATGTGAAATAGTTTGTGCATGTTATGTTAACTTTTAAGAAATATGCATCACACCAATTGTTATTAATAAAACACTACGTAGCTTCTAACATTTGCCAACTTAAGACGGCATCAAGCTTGTAAAAAAATAAATAAATAATCCACACACACATTTTCAAACCGTGTTGCTGTTTTATTTGTACGATAACCAAAATGGGAATGCAGTGTCCAATCTTTAATGTACAGTACCTTGTCGTCATTACTATAGTCTATACTATAAAAGTCAATGTAACAATACCTGGGTCAGCATTACATCTTGATTTATTTTGGGAGAAAGTCCTAGCAAGTTTGTAATCAAACACATCCCAGAAAATAAAAATACACCATTAGTCTACTATCCCACAATCCTCTGCATAAGAAAGGGTTAACTGATCCAAATAAATATCTTTGACGGATCACTTAGAAAACTGGGTCATCTGCTTGTAAACATCAGCAATGTGCTTGTTACATGCAGTTAAGGAACATGCACATGACTCCTGTGTTTATTGCGCATTCACGCGAAAAACACACCAAATTTGAAAAACAAATCATAAGATAACACACTTCAATGCATTCTGCGCACCCCTCTTCATCATCCTCTAAAAAGGAAAATGACTGCAAGTTCTGTTAAGAAACTATGGTTACAAATATAGAAATCAATGTGTAGCCTTTCATTTTTTGCAAAAGGAACGAAGACTTAACTAAGTCTAAAACTAAATCATATGAGTTGGTAATTCATAGTTTTGTAACATGTTTCTGTAATGTCCATCCCATTAGAATAAACAAAGTTAATTAAGAAACAAACAAAACAACAATTATAATAAACCTATTTGAAATAAAAAATAAAAATAAAAAATGATATATAGACACATTAGGTCTGCGATTAACACGTTCATTTCTTGGAGATTCATTTTTTTTAACGCGTGTTAATCACACTCCTCTGTCTTGACCCTCTTAGCATTCCGTAATTTATTCCCTGCGGCACCATTTTAATATAAAGGCAACGAGTGCAGTCGGCGTTTGCATAGGACGTTATAGTCCATGAGACAAAACTCAGAAAGCCCTTAGTTTTTTAGTTGGCTACACCCCCTGTTTTTTGGTATCATTTTGTTCCATATCTCAGGGCTTGAATCTCATTTTTGTGTGCTGGGGGGATTTCCCCTCTATGCTGCAGCCAATGGGGGGGATTCCAAAATTTTAGGGGGGAATGGCAAAAGAAAAGGCACTTTTGCATATAAAAAACTATATATATATATATATATGTATATATATATATATATATATATATATATATATACAGACGGACGTGCTCAAATTTGTTGGTACCCTTACAGCTCATTGAAATAATGCTTCATTCCTCCTGAAAAGTGATGAAATTAAAAGCTATTTTATCATGTATACTTGCATGCCTTTGGTATGTCACAGAATAAAGCAAAGAAGCTGTGAAAAGAGATGAATTATTGCTTATTCTACAAAGATATTCTAAAATGGCCTGGACACATTTGTTGGTACCCCTTAGAAAAGATAATAAATAATTGGATTATAGTGATATTTCAAACTAATTAGTTTTTTTAATTAGTATCACACATGTCTCCAATCTTGTAATCAGTCATTCAGCCTATTTAAATGGAGAAAAGTAGTCACTGTGCTGTTTGGTATCATTGTGTGCACCACACTGAACATGGACTAGAGAAAGCAAAGGAGAGAGGAGATCAGAAAGAAAATAATAGACAAGCATGGTAAAGGTAAAGGCTACAAGACCATCTCCAAGCAGCTTGATGTTCCTGTAACAACAGTTGCAAATATTATTAAGAAGTTTAAGGTCCATGGAACTGTAGCCAACCTCCCTGGGCGCGGCTGCAAGAGGAAAATCGACCCCAGATTGAACAGAAGGATAGTGTGAATGGTAGAAAAAGAACCAAGGATAACTGCCAAAGAGATGCAAGCTGAACTCCAAGGTGAAGGTACGTCAGTTTCTGATCGCACCATCTGTCGCTTTTTGAGCGAAACTGGGCTCCATGGAAGAAGACCCAGGAGGACTCCACTTTTGAAAGAAAAACATAAAAAAGCCAGACTGGAATTTGCTAAAATGCATATTGACAAGCCACAATCCTTCTGGGAGAATGTCCTTTGGCCAGATGAGTCAAAACTGGAGCTTTTTGGCAAGTCACATCAGCTCTATGTTCACAGATGAAAAAATGAAGCTTTCAAAGAAAAGAACACCATACCTACAGTGAAACATGGAGGAGGCTCGGTTATGTTTTGGGGCTGCTTTGCTTCACCTGGCACAGGGTGCCTTGAATCTGTGCAGGGCACAATGAAAT
>NC_081194.1:40553155-40573155 GCF_902713425.1 Acipenser ruthenus
GGGTTAAAAGGTCAACGGCATTGTCACCAACACATTAGCAAAAAGTGTTTATACTGTACAGCAAAATATGAAGAAACTTCTTGAAAATGTTCTGTGAGATATGAGGCTGTTAATGTAGCAATGGTAGCTTTGTAAAATGAATGCCCCAAATAAGGTTATTTTTAGCACAATACCCAGCTCATAGTGTGTATACACTACAATGCCAATATATCAAAGGTATTAGGTCTTTATTGTCTGGTATGTCATACAATGTGTAACACAGCATTATGACAATTACATTAAAGCTCTCCTTACAGGGGCCCAGAGTTAATTATCAGAAAATTTACTAGAAAAAGGCACTGACTCTCAATGGGGTGAAAAACAGTATTTTAATAGGCACTTTCTTTTGTATAGTGCATCTAAGAACCTGGACTTGCGGCAGTCTGTTCCACTCCACCACCAAGGAACATGCAAACTCCTGGTGAGCTGTGGGGCTAGAGTGGACCGGTGTGAAATGATAGTTTGAGCATGTTCATTACAGGTTCAGTTTTACAAACTCTTAAAATGGCAAGCATTATGAGAATCTGAGTTTGGTTTAAGATCTACAAGTCCAGGGACACCAAAATATATTGTGCTTAGCTGTCAGTGGCAATACAGTAACCACAATAACAACTAGTCTCCGATTGGAATGAAAAGATGAAACAATCTGACAATTGCATGCAGCCTAATTGCAACGTTATTTCAGCATATCACAGTAACAACACAGGACAGTGCTGCCCTCTTGGACTCTAACAGACAGGAAGGAAGCTTTGAATAAACTTTATGAACACATTGTGAACAAGTTGGTGAACAAACAGCAGGATCAGCATTAACACATGTAGACTACTTGCTATTTTACTAAAAACATTTTAATTTTTTTTATTTAGGTAATAACATTTTAGGACATAAAGGTAACTTAAATACTGAAACGTACACAAATACACAAATCTCCACTCAAATCATAATTTAAAAAAAATAATAAATAATTACCGGGACATTTAAAGACATTAGGTGGGCCTTACCAGACGTTACAGCCTTCTTTTTTCGGGTTCTATTGCTTAATTAGAAAATGGATGACAGATTTTCATTAACCGGATTGGTAAATATGAGGTCCCTAATCTCTGGTAAAGAACCTTGAATGTTCAAACTATGTTTAATCTCTGTTCCAAATCAATCTGCCGAAAAGTATTTAAATACAGTACAGTGCACTCCGTTTATAAGAATCACATCTGTCCTGGGTGATTTGATTCTTATAAGCAGTTGATTGTTAAAAGCGGACCGATAGGATTACTGTGGTGCAGAATCAGTATGTTAGCATGAGAATGGTAAGACCCTGTTCCCTGCAGTGTAACGGGTTAACCACTAGATGTCACGAGTTCCCGTATATGCACACCCACAAAAAATCCACAGCTGCTTTTCCTTAACGAATTAAGGATAATGATCAATTGGTTAACTGTCTGCTTGTTAAAGTTAATGGCACCTCAATAAATAGGGCTTAGCTGACAGCTTTGTGATGGGGTATAGATAAGTAAGGAAGCAGAAGAAAGAAAGAAAAAGTAAAGAAATGAAACGAAACCAAAATGTGAGTAAGAGATCTAGTGTTTGTTCTACACAAAGTATTGTTTACTTAGTGCTCCATCTGAGAGCTAGGTTTATTTTGTGTGTTTTATTAGCGGTTGTTTTGCCACCGCAGTGTAAAAAATACAACCAACACCAGTTTAAAACTGTAAATTAAGACTCCACCCTGATAATTTACACTGTCCTCGGCAACTCTGTCACATTACAATTAGCAAAAGCATGCCATCTGCAGTTTAAACACAGTATATATATGTCAATGGTGCTCAATCACCGAGGATAATACATCAAAACAAGTCCTCGTGGGTAAACAGCTTGTTATACGATCACTATTATATTTACCCAAGGTTGGAGAATCCTATTTTACTACAGTATACTTGAGAAGCGATCGTCTCGTGAGGGTGCCTAGTTTAACTGCCATGCTGTGTTATGTGTAATGGCCTTTGAATTAAAATGACATTAATGTACAGTATTTTACTGTCAGGACTACAACTGCATTTAAGCATCTGGTTTATTTTCTGTGGCGATGCAAATCTCACAGTTTTTCATTAAGCAGAGCTGGAAAGCTCCACAATCTCCCTCCGTGCCACGCTGCAATCCCACTCCCTCTACATGCATATCACACAATGACACTGCTGTACTCGGTATGTAATCAATGAGTGTGTATTCACTTTACTGAAACACATTTTCACTAACAGAGAACACACAAAAAAAAACATACCTGCACGTGCCTAATCACGCGAGATGTGATCAAATTCAAATTCAAAAACAGCTTTATTGCACTTGATGAAGTACCGTATTACATGTAGTCTGTTTGCCCTGAAATTATTCTTGTAAGCGGATTGCTTGATTCTTACAAGCGGAGTATTTTACATTGGATAGTATAGGAATTATTTTGTCCCAGTGGTTTTGATCACTATATGCAGTTGATTCTTATATCAGTGATTCTTATAAACGAAGTGCACTGTATTAATTTATGTATTTTACCTTTTTTCGGCTTGACGAAAATCTCCATTCCTGTACACAACCCCTGAAGGTTGTCTGTCAATGTAGACTAAGTCTACTTCCTTGCTGTCCTATACGTTCAATCTATCTATTTAAATTTAGTATAGCAAAGAAAACATATTAAAAAAATATATATATATATTTTTTTACTGGTACCACTATTTTTTACAGGAGACTACTCACATGACTCACCCACAATCATCCACATACACAGGAGAGAAGTTTTGTGTCGTGTGGGAAAGTGGTAGTAAACATACTGCAGCGCACTTTTACACAGTTATCAAATTACATTTTTGCTCAGCAAGTCAAAAAGGTATGTGGGCAATAGTAGACTCAACAGGTAGCAATACATTGTAAAATAATGTTTCGTGTTCGCAAGCCTCTTCATTTTACCGCGAAAGTTAAGCTTATCTAGTTTATAAACACATTTTGTTTGTTAAAAAATACGCTTTGGTTAGATGCACATAATCACGGATTTATGTTAAAACCAAATCAGTTGTTGCATATAATGTTAACCCTTTGCGGTCCATTGTCGGACTGGGTCCGACATTGCAATTATTCCTCACAGGTCCTTTGTCGGACTGGGTCCGACATCATTATCGCAATGCAATAAACGGGTGTCTAGTCGTTTTTTCTCCGGAAAAAAACATTCAATGGCCGAGTGGGAGCGACAGGAGCCGAGACAAGTCGAAAAAAAAAAAAAAGGCGTATCTCATGAATAGTCATACATGGTATCTGGTACCAGATAACGGGGGTGGTCGTAAGTAAACAAGTTGGCTGACTGAATCAGCGCACAGAAAACACGGACATTTGCAGAGCTTTTTTGAGATGTTATAGTAATATAATAATGACTTGGATCGCATTATTGAGGAGTTTGGTGATAAAACGAGTGATCCGGAGATGATCGATCGGTATGTACGACTATTATTATTATTATTATTTATTTCTTACATAGGTGAACGCTATAGCAAACGAAAGGGTGGGGCGGGGCTGGAGATGCCTAGTGAGTGCTTTGTTGATATGCAGGGCCATTTAAACCTGTTTGACTGTGGAAAAAAATACTTTTAAACAGTGAGTCTAAAATTAACTGCGCGTGTGAAAATTAATTAGACCTGACGTGCCTGACGCGCGATTAATAAATGGACCGCAAAGGGTTAATCTAATCCAGGGGTGTCAAACTCAGTTCTTGGAGGGCCGCAATGTCTTCTGGCTTTCGTTCCACCCGAGCTCTCAATTACTTAATTGGTCTAATTATTTGATTAACTGGACACATTTAACACTTCTCTTCAGGCCTCAACATGTTTCTTAGGTAGTGTACCTTGAATCAAGTGCTTTTTTAAAACCATCAACTGTAAAAGACCTTGAAAAATATTAAATATGTCAAATTCAACAAATAATCAGATCAATTAAGTTGATTGAGAGTTTAAGTTGGAATGAAAACCAGGAGACCCAGAGGCCCTCGAGGACTGGAGTGTGACACCCCTGATCTAATCCATTAATAATATTCAGTGTAGCTGAGTTAATATGTGGAACGTTTGGGCTACTCAGGTCTGCCGTCTTAGGCTTTTTAATATAGCAATTGAAGTGAGATTTTTTTATACCAATTTTCAAAATGATTTTCACCCCTAAAGTAGTTTAATTTTTTTGGATTGAGGTATTATTTAGGCTTTTGGAAATACCCACAACGCAACATCGTCCACCGTTGGGGTACTTAAGCCGGAAGGCTACCACACCACATACAGAGTTATGAGCAAACTGCATTACTCATGGAATAATGAGGAAAACATCTGTATTCATTAGCAACAAAAACTAGAACTGTATAAAGTCAACCATAATTTATTTAAATTTTAAATGTATACATCATCTAATAGCAATAGAACCCTCATAAGAGGATTTTACCCTTTGGCAAGAACCTTCGGCTCGGGCATTTAATGGCACGAGGTGCGCCTTACCAGACAGCAAAGCCCTCTTCTTGGGTTCTATTGCTTAAATCAAAAAGCCATCAGTAAACAACATCATAGAAGGAATCAGGTTATGGAATGTTTTCTTAAAAATCAAATACTATCCTTTTTTGTGAAATTATATATTAAAAAGAAGACTGCTTATAATTCATTAATATCTGCAAGGTAGTTAACAATGTGGTCTCACAATTTGCGCAAAATATCAACCAGTGAAACAAGAAAACTGTATGTAATAAAAACGGTACTGTATGCATTAAATTGTAGTAAAAGTAAAAACAGTGGAAATATTGATCTCAATTAATTTTTGCATGGCCTGAGATTGGTTCGGGGAAGAAAAAGAAAGTTTCTCCAACCTTGGTGAGGTAGTCGTGTATGTTCAATGTTGCTAACTTTGTAAGATGTCCATTGAGCCCTAGAGCCATCAGGAAGCCGGCATACTCATTAGCAAGTTCTGCATTCTTGGGCTTGTTGTAAGCTATCCATGCAGAGTCAATCTGGGAAGCGGGAGCAATCTTCAATCCTGCAGCCACACCATTGTGGAAGCTGGACCAGCTGGCCATGTTTGGTGGAACATCAATGTTTCCACTGTTTAAATCTACTGTTGTGTTTCTGGGAGGGGCCCGTCCTAAAATCAAAACAACAAAGTACATTATTTATTTATCACTTTCAAGCAGTTATCCCTGATGAAACAACCTGTATTGGCTCAAAATTGTTGATTAGGAAGTTAAGTAAATCAAGCATGAATCCAAGGCCAAGAAGTTTTATCACATGGTATGTCACTAGAAGAAAGAGTGCAGCACTTCTGATTTGCCACAGAATTAACCATTTCAAGAAACGTCAAAATTCCTTTTTAAATTGAATGATAGTCCCTTTAACACTAGAGGCCCCGCGGCAGTCATTTTGGCAGTTTTTGGTTTTAAAATGTAATTTTCTCCAGTCGTGTAACACATATGGGGCTCTGCGTTCGTGTACCTTTCTGCCCGTATGTATTAAATATTCTCACAAAGCATGAAATGCGGGAGTGCAGAAATAAAGGAGATATATTACATTATACCTAAAACCCCAGAAGCAGTCACATTGACGGCCACACAGAAAACAACTGTATTTTGACTATACAGAACGGTATTCTACTTTATTATTTTTATTTACCAGTCCGCAATGTGTTTAGCTGTAATCCGATTAGTCTGTACGCTCTGCCAGAGTGAATGACTGACAGTCTATTGTTTTCAATCAGCCTTTTGAAGGCTGGTGCCTGCTTGCCAGCTGCGCTGCTTTGGTCAGTCAATTGGCATCGGGACTAGTGAAAATAAATACCAGAGACCATGGAGTTTTACAACGCAACAAAATATGCAGTTGATGTTTTGGATCAGATGGCACAGAAGTATTCCCTGAAAGCTGCATCCCGACGGTGGTCTGTTCAGGTGTTTTACAATGTATTGGACCTAGCAGCCATCAACTCCTGGGTACTTTACAAAGAATGCATGGAAAAGAATTTACCAAGGAGGGAATATATTTTACAGTTAGCACAGCAACTTCACAAGAAGCATTTGGAACAGAGGGAGACTGCCAAGCGTGTACCCACAGCTGAAGCTGGCAACCCCGCTGAGAGCCGTAAGAGACGCCAATTCCAGGTTGGCAAGTGCAATAAAAATAAAACTTTGGACAGCTGTGCCCTGTGCAGAAAGGCGCCACGGAGATGCTCATTATCTGATTGTGAACAGCCTTAGACTCAAGGTAAAGGAATACCCTTTTATCGAAGAAAAGAAAAATAAATTAACTTTTTTTATATAACTTCTTGTGCTGTGCGCTTCTGTAAAATGTTTTTTTCTAAATTTATTTATCTATGTTGTTCAGTTGCTTTTGCTCATCTGATAATAAACCGATTGCTGTTGAAAAGTTAAAAATGTATTGCTATCGTTTCAGTTTTATAAATATGTATGTTGTAAACCGATGTCTGTTTATTTACATTTTCTTGTTTCGATTTGTAAAATAAATGTTCACACATTATATATATATATATATATATATCTATATATATATATATATATATATATATATATATATATATATATATATATATATATATATATGCGCTTCGGTTGTTCAGATGTTTATGTGACGTACGCAATAAAAAAAAAAAGACGAATTACATCCGACTGTTTCTCCGTTCGTTATACTATTTACAGTGTTTTGAATACAGCCGTCAGAAAGACTGCTCCAGGGCTTCTAGGTATGGACTATATCTCAGGTCCTTCTAGTGTTAAGGAATTTAAACAAAAGGCTGATAAATAGTTTGTTTTTTAAATGCTGTTTTCCATGTTATGCAATGGTTTCTGGTTAGTCGCACTGACTTGCTGCAGGGCTGACGCCTGGAAAAACCATCTGGAAATGCTAAGACTCATTTATCAAATAATCATCATTATAGGAGACATACAAATCCTGTCTTGATTTGTTTTTACATATTAGGAGTGTGTATCTGGAAAGAAGCAATGTAATCAAATACTGTAACAAGCACTAGTCAAATATTGAGACAGTTACAAGGCTTTGCGCTTTGACCTAGTTTGTGTGTACTGCCCTGAAAACAATATACAAATAACATAAACCACCCTTGATGAATGACTCATTTGTAGAAGATGAAAAGCATACATACCAGTCAGATTAAGTTTGGGAACTGGCAGTGGTTCTGTTGGCACAGGATGATAGGAGAACAATGTAAACATCCCTCTTCCTACGGGAAGAGACATGGTGCGCTGGCATAGCTGTAACAATCTACAAAATGAAGAATTGATTAAATCATGATGTAGCATCACTCCGTGACTATCAGAATTAGTTCATGTTTGATTTTATCTTTTCAAACAAATACAAGTGTTCTCCTTGGGAGTGGTCTGATTGTATGTTAATAAAAACGGCTATAATACGTGTCGGGAATTCGATAGCAGTGCGTAATATCCGAGGAGCACGTAACAGCAGAATATTTATTAAAGGATGTGTTTTGATAGTAAATCACTTGTTTGGGTCCTGGTCCCATTGGCTTAGGTAAGTTATATACAAGTATATGTTATATTCCAGGTACTTTATATGCAAGTTTCACTATATAGGCATACATCTATAATACATAATATAATACATCTGTATTATAATGATTATGTGAATGTGTTTGCTGACTGATTAGGAAGTAGGGGGCGACGTTATTTTTTTATATATAAGCACATTTTTATATGTATTTTAATTAGTTTGTATTGTTATGCAACCCGTTCACATTTTCATTGTAGTTGTTTACTATTTTACCATGTAGTGAAGTTGGTTATGTTGAGTATAATAACTATACAGCTATAGCCAAAAGTTTTGCATCGGGGCTCCGGAGTGGCGCATCTGGTTAAAGGCACTCCGCCCGGAGTGCAGGACGCTCCCTATAGCTTGGAGATCGCCAGTTCGAATCCAAGCTATGGCACTGCCGAACGTGGACGGAAGTTCCCAGGGGGCAGAACACAATTGGCCAAGTTATCCTTCAGATTCCTCCATGGGACTTGTCGGAGAAAATTACTGTGGCCCAGTCATCTTTGTATGTGTGACAAAAGTTCATGCGATCTCTGGTGTTCTTCTTGCTCAGGGGCTTCTTAGCAGGCCGTCCTAACACCACAACATTCTCCAAGAGGCGCCTTCTCACGGTGAGCGCAGACACCTTCACTCCAACTTATTTCCATTGCCGCAGTAAGTGGACAATACTTGCTGTCCTATCTCTCAAACTTAAAGGACATAGGATCCTGGCGAGCAGTGCTGACTTTTGGGCATCCAGACCAGGGGGCAGCTTTACGGCTTCCAGCCTTCTTATATTTCTGGATGATCCCAGACACTGTGCTTTGGCTGGCATAGCCTCTGTTGGCTATCTGACGACTGCTAAAACCTTCCTTATAAAGTGCAATGATGGCTCAGGGTGTTGCCGAGGAGGTATAGCTGTTCGGCATGGCTTCTTCTGAAGTTACAAAAGCCATGTAAAATCATGCTAATATAGCTCAAATCTAATCATTACCAGTTTTAATTCTCACATTTTGATTATTTCTAATTGAGTAACATGAGTCAAGATATGACGTCTTTTCAGAAATCGTGTTTTATGTTAGATGTAAGTTTTAGTTTACCCCAGGGTACCTAAGCTAACAATTTATATAAAGATGTTCTATTGTTAAAAAATACCTATAATATAATATTTTAAAAAAAATGTTCCCTGTGGCAAGGATCTGGAAATAAAAAAACAATTTGTTTTCCCTCTACTGTCTCAAGTTATTTATTTATTTTTTTAGCACCTGTGTTCATTCACCAACTACTACTGAAAAGCTCCCCCAACACAACATGTGTTGTGTTGGGGCAGCAGTGTGGAGTAGTGGTTAGGGCTCTGGACTCTTGACCAGAGGGTTGTGGGTTCAATCCCCAGTGGGGGACACTGCTGTTGTACCCTTGAGCAAGGTACTTTACCTAGATTGCTCCAGTAAAAACCCAACTGTATAAATGGGTAATTGTATGTAAAAATAATGTGATATCTGTATAATGTGAAATAATGTATGTGATATCTTGTAACAATTGTAAGTCGCCCTGGATAAGGATAAGGGCGTCTGCTAAGAAATAAATAATAATAATAACAACAACATGCACACTGTGCAACTTAAATCCCTTACTTGTTCTCTTTCTCTTCTATGTACTCATGGTCATTGAATTCAGGCAAATGGACCACATTCACCCGCACAGAGAGTGCGCTCTGAAGCAGCCGCCTCACTTCCTGTACACGCAAGTCTTTGCTCCAAATCAGTGACATCACTTCCTGATTCATATCATTCATCCCATCATCTTCCTCTTCTGCTTCGTTTGCTGGCGGCATATCTGAGGTTATCATCTGGCCAATAGTCTAAAACAGTGACATATATTTATAATATACAATATACCTTGATATTGATGTGATACAGCCATCTGAAATGTGTTTTTATCCAATGGGAATGACATTAAATTAAAATACCTATACTGTTTATTATTCTTATTTAACTACTTTACATATCATAAAACATATACTGTAGCATACAGAGTAGGGGTGGGTATTGGGATTGAGGATCTGTATTGCAATATATTACGATACATATTAGAATTCAACACTGAATGATGTTGATGTTGATTTTTTGCTACCAAAATCTACATATATAAACTGTGCTTTTGTATTTTTTATGGAATTTAAAAGTATTAGAATGTAATATGACAAATTACTCTCATATGAAATGCCCAGTAACTAAATTTTGTTGGATCCTCTGAAGTACATGGATGTGCTCCCAATTTGAAAAATCTAAAAACAGTGCTGTTTTGAAAGCTATTTAAAATTCTCTAAAAACATTCATTTTAAATGTATTTTTTTATTTTTATTATCAATAATATCTTTATTTTCATTTTATAGTAAACATTTTTTTCAAAAGTGCATCCTATGACTGTGGCCATAAACACGGGTTTAAAGCTGCTTTATATATCTGTCAGTGCAGAGACCCGGGGTTTGGAATAAACGACTGACCATGCTTTTAAGATTTTATATACTGTATATATATATATATACAACTTTCAGTACCAGAACCTTTTTTTTTTTTTTTGTTGTTTTTTTTTAAATCTGATGAGATCAAATGCGGCAGGTCCAGGGTAAAAAGAAGATATTCAGAATATAGTGTAAAATTACATTGTCCAGAACTGCCGGCAGATAGTCTTTAGAAATAAATGTCAAAACAATTAAAATTGCACTGATACAGTTCCTAAATTGGTGACAAATAAAAAATAACTGAGCTGGTTGTGTGATTCGTAATTTTATTGGATGCAGAGCCCCAGAAAAAAGAAGACGGGGGGGGGGGGGGGGATGACGTGATATGCTAATACTATACAGGGCATTGTGGTGATTGAAGTTCTGCGCTGCCTCATAAAATGGAAAAGAACAGAAAAAAACCAGTACCAGTATTGTTGTTCAAATACCGGTTATTGTATTGCCTGATGAATATGTTTTAGGCACTGGTATTAAGACCTGCAACAGTTGAAACATTAAGATAGACCCCTATGTTTGAGTTATACCTAGATAAGACTGAATCATGTGCTCTACTCTAGTGGTGAATATGTTTAATATCAAACCAACACCACTTCCAACAGTATTTGTTTAATTTATCACTATGTGAATCAAATATAAGTGTCCTTGTTATAATTTCAGCCATTCCTTCACTTTTCTCATAAGGGAAAACAAGGCATGTACAAATTGTAAAAAATAAAATTTTAATCTCGTCTAAATTGCAACTTACAGCTTTTCCTTTCGCCAGGGTAACTTCATGAGCTTGTTTGGTAAGATCCTGCCGTCCAATCAGCAAGCATACAGCTTCAGACCAATCAGAAGAAGGCTGTTTGCGGCACTGATAGATTGCATCCCTGATTGGGAGGGCTGCTCCAAAAGGAACAGACTCCAAGTCCTTTAGAGTAAAACCTAAAAAAATGGTGGTTTATTTTGTGTCAATATGGCCTTTTTTGACCTACAGATGGTTTAAAAAAATTAATTGATAGTTGCCCTTTTAAAAAAAAAAATAATCATGTGTATGTGCAGCTTAACTAGAAAACCTGGCATTAACAGAGTTTTCCAGAAAGTTCCTTTTTTCACCTTAGACATGGGCTAACCAAAATTTCCTAAGTTTTAAAATAACTTTTTATGCTTCAAAATTATTTTTAGATTATTAATATATTACTTTTACGACACAGCCTTTTTTTCTTTTTCTTCATTTGTTTGTTGTCATTAAGCGCCAATGGTTACATTATGAAGTCATCTTACCTGTATTTGTTAGCCAGATGACAAGCTTTTCTGCAATACTGGAATTTAACACACAGGGCTTTATCATACTCATCCTAGATAAATCAAAAAAAGCAGAGTATCAATTAATGTGGACTACACAAATAATATACATTTTAGAAACTCTGGAAAAAATGTTGGCAATCACCTTTTACTGTCTTGTTCATTCACCTGTTTCTTTTGTCCTGTTAAAAAAATGAATTCACAACTTTATTAAAAAAAAAAAAAAACATGATGTAATAGACGGCTCATTTTGCTGCATATATCATCTAGAGTATAATGCATTTATGTGACTTTAGTTGTGTAATCTATTGGTTATTTATACACAACTGACACCAATAGCACAAAAAATGTACAAATAATGTTAATATATATGCACATAATATTGTTTTATCACAATGTTTAAGATGATCTACATATGGATAGGGATATGGAAGTGAGGGAATGCTCTGGGATCAATGTGTCACAGTACAGTTCAACTGACTCAACACACATTCTCTTTGTTAGGTCAACAGAGCTAACCTTTAATTTCCAGTAAGTTCATAAAATCAGGGGAGGAATTAGTTACTTTATTTGTACATGAATACAATTCAGTTTGTCACAAATTAAATGTGGCAAGTCACATTAGATTCTAGACTACCAAAGTTGATATGTCACTTCCCTGGATAGTATGCAAGTAAAAAACTTTGATGAATTACTTGTACTCTACTCTTTTGGGGATGTCAGCTATTTTTCTTTTTTTTTTTTTTTGCCTGAGGAATTTGCCTACCTGCTGAGATTTTAACCAGATATTTTGAAACATCACTGGAAACAGCATTGTCATCACCAAGAATATACAAAGCAAAGCTCTGCAATACAAATCAGTAACATGAATAGGTTTACAACCCACAAAGCACAATTAAAACATACACAGCTGCAAACCTAACAAGACAAATGTTGTCAATAGGATCCCAACATCTTGTTAAACATCATCATTGGACAGCGTAGAGTCTGTTTGTAATTGGTAACATCATCACTGTGTCCATTCAGCATTAGCCATTAGTCTGCTAACCCTTAATGAAAGCTAAATGTAATGTCCACCATACATGTGTATACGTCATCACCCAATTACCTTGGTCCTGAAATTTGAGGTCAGTCATTGCCTCATTTAATTTGGATGAAACAACTTACTGCTGGGTTCACTCATCTGCAACATTTACCTCAGTATGAATTAGTCAGAACATAACCCAAAATGTCCTTTCATTTAGCAGATTGTTCCCTCTAGCAGTGACTGAAATAAATCACATCAGTCACTTAATTTGACTGACAAGTCTCCAACTTCCACAAATTACAACAAATGCATTTTTAAAACTAAAATAGAAACGGGAGGTTTTGGAGGAGTAATGATTGCCCACAATCACAGCCCCACACAAATATAACCACACAAATATGAATAAGTAGCTTCAAATGATATAACTGAGTACATGATAAATATTAAAATGTTTAGATATTATATTTTAGAATTAACCAATAGCTAAAGTAAAATTAACCAATAAAGTACACCACATCAGTAAAATGAGACACCACGCGGTACCCCAGGGTAGTGTTGTACCTCGGTCTCTCATTTTCTTTTAGCAGCATGACTTGCATTAAGGCTATTATCTTCACTGTGCCATAAGCATAACTTTTATTGACATTTAAAATAACTTTACTATGATCGTATTATAATGCTGCCTAATACAACTACAGTAATACAATGTTTTATCATCTTTTTGTAGCTCTACTGAATATAATAGTTGGTTTATTTTAATTTAGTCTGAACGGATTACTGTATTTTGATAATGATTTGGGAGAAAACTGTCAGCAACACAGAATACACATTTCAATGTTCAATGCAGAGAATAGCGACAGCACCGGGATAGCCTAGTTATTCTCATAGAGGTTTTGTTTATTTGTTTATTTAGCAGATGCCTTTATCCAAGGCGACTACGGTGTGTGAACTATGCATCAGCTGCAGAGTCACTTACAATTACGTCTCACCCGAAAGACGGAGCACAAGGAGGTTAAGTGACTTGCTCAGGGTCACACAGTCAGTGGCCGAGGTGGGATTTGAACCGGGGACCTCCTGGTTACAAGCCCTTTTCTTTAACCACTGGACCACACAAGATTTCTAGCCACATTATTTGAAAGGTTGATGTAGCGATCTTACTATAACATTTTTTGGAGTGGAGAAATCATTTTTTGTCAGTCCCTAGATTGTTAAGTTCATTTCTTTTGTGGAATGCTTGAAGAGATTAGACTCATCATTTTAAAACAGTTAATATATACATACCAAAACTACTAGTTTAGTTCTTTCACATATGCCAGGTAAATATGGGAAAGGCAGTACTCCCCCTCCTTTTAGACAACAACTCAACCACTGGAAGACACAGGGAGGCTCTACAGTGAAGAAGGACGGCTGGTTCATATGCCCAATTTGAGCTTTGGAGAGGAAGAAAAACACACTAATTTAATACATGCAGTGGGATTTACTGCCTCTATCTTTACACATACACATTTTTAATACACTTTAAACAGTGTTTCAGTTTTTTGTGTGCCTCTGCACTCCATGACCTCTATTTCAATTCCCATTACAACCAATCCTTCCTTCCCTAAAATGAGGGACTGCTTCAGCACTAACATACTGCATCATGTCCTAGTCAGAATGTAATGGAGCTGTTGCTTTCTCCTGGTTCATCGACATGTCCTGTCTTAGCTAACTACTTGCAGGGATGTAGCTAAAATCCAGGAGCAGAGAATGCAGTCATTTTTAGAACATTTTCATACGGAAAAATGCAAAAAAATATCCTTTTTTGTTTAAATGCTCCCTGCTGTTCTTTGCTTGCTTCATGAAATCTACATCCGTTCTTACTCACCCCCACACCGTGTACCAGAGACAAGCAACAAACAACTGTCCAATAAAAGATATTGGACTTAAAAGCATCTTTTATAGAGAGAGAGAGAGAGAGCGAGAGAGCGAGAGAGAGAGAGAGAGAGAGAGAGAGGTTCTAGACTATGGAAAACGGTCCCAATTCTACACAAAACTAACAATTTTAAATATCATTCATTTAGACCTACCTTGGTCAATGATGCAAGATTGTTTACTGGTTTTAAAAATAGAGGGGTAATCCCGCCAGTAAAAATCAATATATTCTTCAAACTGTAGATCCCTATAAAACAAACGTTTGTTTTTTTTGTTACTGTTTTTTTTTTTTTCAAACACACAGGCTGGCAAAGGAATAGTGCATGTTTTTTTTTTTGTTTGTTTCTTTCAGAAAGTATGCAAAATAACATTTCATATTGATATACAAATAAAAAAATATATAAATATTCACTTTACCTTGCCATTTGCAGTAAAAGAATTACAAGGGAGCGAGTGCCATCTCTCATTAAGTTGTCCAGTTTAAGTTCTTCATAGACTAAGTGTAGAACATAGAACACAGCAGGAATGTGGCAGAAAAGAGGTGCTGAATGGTCAAGGCTGAGCTGGGATGAAAGTTCTTCATTTGGGGGCAATGGCTCAACAGAATCTAAATTCAAAGCACTAGCCAAAAGATGAGAGTCTACCTGCCGGTTGTATTCAGAACCCAATAGGTACTCCCAGTCCTTTAAGAGGGAAAAAAATAAAAATATCAAAATTACTAACCCCTCAGAACATCCCTAGCCAGAATGATAAATTCAATTCACCTGCTGAATTTTGTGAAACTGAATATGAAACAGAAAACTTAAGCACTACTAAATTATAATGAGAAATACTTCGATTTGGGAATGAAGAGATACTCGGATTTCATTCAAAATGTATTTCAGAAACCAACATATCTGTGTAACCAAAATTTAGGACTCATTTGCTTGAATAACCTAAGAGTTTTTTTTTTTTTTTTTATGTTCGCAATAAAGGACATGTGTACATTACTTGAAAACAAAAGTATCTGTCCCTTTACTATATGTCAACTGACAGTGCCAGGTTATGGGCTATGCAGTAAGAATAAAATGTGAGCAATGTCATGTTCTTTCTTATTACAAAGCCTGATTAAGTGCAAGGGTCAGAAATACATACTGCCTATGATGGTCATATACTTTTTTTTATTGATATGGAGTCCATACCAAGGTATATAGTTATACTGTGACAGGCCTAAAAATGCCTATATTTCCCCTTTCCTTGGTTGGTGCAGGCCACTCAACTCCGTAAGTCCAGGTATAGCAGAAGCAGGTGGAGCCTTCAAAGTTGAATTTTAGAAAAAGGGATTCAAATGGTGCATTGATGCATTTTTGCACGGCTTCGGCATGTGCTAAACTAGTAGTGATCTGCCTGTAGTGTCTGACAAATACTCCATCAGTGAAATGAAGGAGCTTTAACATCCATATATAAATCAATAGCTGAAACATTGTCTCCTTTGTATTTCATTTATCATCTTTTGATACTGAAGTTATTCATAAATACATTAGTATTCCTCAATTTAATTGCATGTTTATTATTACTCACTCTTTGCATACTATAATGGGTAGCGACATATGATGACATATTTATTTAGCTGCTGCCTTTACATAAATTGATGTTTTAATAGTAAATACAAGTAAAATACAATTTGATCTCCCTGCTCAATAGAGACATGATCTGCTTTTGTGTCTTGGTAACCCCCGCAACCAAAATAAATCAATACTGTACTGCTAATAGTAAAAAATAAGCAAATAGTAAAAGAAAAACCACTGTAGTTTAATATTGCAAATGTCTCATATGCAATAAAAAACTAATTGAGAACCCTGTCCGACATTATTGATAGGTTTCAAAGTTATATTTTCTCCCATAAGGACAAGGAGGTTAAGTGACTTGCTCAGGGTCACACAAAGTACTGTTCTTTTGAAGGTAAGTATTCTCTAGTAAGGCTGTTCAAAATACTTGCCATATCAGAAAGACTGGTTTATTATATACAAAAAAGGCTTCATTCTGAAGCAAATGTAAAGATTTTTTTTTTTTTTTGCTGAATAAAACAAATTTCAAAAGTATATATTTACAGTATAAACGTAGTTGCAGGAAGGACTAGTGTCTAATCTTATTCCTCTAAGAAATTGTGTCTTTGCCTTTGTGCTTGCTTCTAAATATGGTCCATTGAGTTAGAGGGCAAAGTTTGCCACAAATAAAATAACAAAGCAGTAACTGCTGCTACTGCAACCAAGTCATTTCCTGCTAGTTTTAAAATATTTATATTTTTTACTTTAAATATTGGGTCAAGTTTTGCACTTGCTTTGGGTCAGGTACATTATTTTATAGATTTAACAAGGGCTGACAGTGCGTAGAACGACGTGGAGTTAATATAAGCAACATATCTTAATTACCTTACGATTTCATGTACGTACCTATAAAGTAAGATGACACTGGCTGCGAATGAAGAACTGCAACTCTCTTGCAGTTTTTTTTTTTTTTTTTAATACACAAATAAGCTTACTTGACTTAAAACGTCAAATGATGAAAACAAACTCCTACTTGGTTTTACTGAATGAGTAGTACACAACAAATTTCAATATGAACGCTGAAATTAATTTAAATAAATAACACGTTTTTAATGGGAAAAAAACTAAAACAAACAATTACCTAGCATATACTTAATTAATCATTTTCTGTAGTCTCCACAAACTGCACAGCATCTCCTGCTGCAGTCACACCTCTGCTAACGTTTTTGTAAATAGTTTTATTATTTTATTTTTTTGCTTAAATTATCAATGTCAGACTTCTGGCAACTTCTGAATGACTTTCCAGGTTTTTTTGTACATTTCAAACTGTTTAAAGGCAAAACCATAACACAAAAAAAGAACAGGTGTGTATACACTGAGTAGTAGAGGGGCAAAATATAGTTTGCCTCCCCTGTTCCCGATGGGTTAGGCGCCTATGGTCTCAATCAAGTTACAGTTCAACAGGAGGAAAAAAACTAACCTCAAAAAGATCACAATTAAACATGTGCAAAAACATTTTAGTTTTCTACATTTTTTATTTTTTATTTTTTACACACACACCACCCCGATTTTTTGGCATTTCTACACAAAATCATAGGACTGGACCTGGGAGAGACCATGTTGATGTAATTCCGATGTAAAACTGACGGAAAACGTTTACCCATGTGTTATTGTTTGTTTTGTTTCTTTTTTCTTTTAAGAATGAAATCGGAATCTGCAAATACTAGAATATTGCCTTGCATAAACCTTTTAAAAACTGAGCAGTACCATGTTCATCAAAACGGCCTACAGTCCCCACTCATCATAAGGCTGTTTGATAAATACACTCATTTGTTCAGGATTGGATATGGTAGTGCAATATGAACCATCAATCTTTGACCTACTTGAAACTGACATGCAACAGGGATGTTTACTTTTTTATATGTCTGGGATGCCATTTTCCTAACAAATGAAGCCATATTTATATAGTTTACCACAGTGGCTAGTTACTCTCACTCTTCAATCTACACCTCTGTCTTTTACACTGAATTAAAAAGGCAGCCTTGGCTTTACAAATGTAGATTTGATTAAGTAGCTTTCTAAGGCCCTGTCCACACTATATAACCGATCTCGAGAACCACTCAAAAACATTTTAACTAATCCCTTAAAGCATCCACACTAAAGTACTATTTCATGTGTAGCGAATTAGGTATACAATTTATTTAAATATAAATTAGTCTCTAGGCGCCCCGTTTATGAACGTCCAAATGTTAATAACGGAGACATACCATAATAGCTCGGTGGGATCATGTAGAACTCGGATTACCTAAGACAATAACCGACATTCACACAGCGTGTCAAATATAAAACAATAGTTTATTTAAGAATAAAAAGGGTGCACAACTAATCTATTATTACAGAAAGAGAAAGGTATTGGTTAGAGATATGCGTCAATAGTGTACAGTTCATTGATTCCATAGTCAACCTATTACAACAACCATAACATCATTAGCGTACATGGTTAATATACCAATATTAAATTGAGTTGCACATTTCAACAAACAAAATACATTTCTTACACACTCTAAAACAGGACGTTATATTCTATTCCTAGAACAGTTTATCTACTAACTTGATAGCATTTACTACAGTTACTTTCGAGTCAAAGTATTTAATAGATATGTTGAATACTTATCGATTTCTATATAAAGAAGTCAATCTGTGTTGATGAACACTGCAGCTCTTTGGATCCGAAGTTCCAATGAAGATGGTACTTTGCTGTAGGCATTGCATTGCGTAGGCTCACAATAAACAAATAGTTATTTTCAAATGGAGGTCAGCTTGTTGATCTCCAAGTTCAGCTGATCAGACGTAACTCAGTTCAGATAACGCGTAGCAATTGAAGAGTTATGTAGTTTGTAGAAGTGTTCTTGTTGCAATTCTTCTGTATGGCTAGTACATGACCTTAGGTCCAGCTGCTGGCTATGCTTCCGTTTACTGTTTCTTAGGACAAAGAGCTACAGCTCTCTTCAAAGCTGATTTTAGCCACTCTTCAGAACATTGGTTCTTCCTTCCCTTCCGTGAATCTGAGCACTTATGCTCCCAAGATTCAGAAACTTTCTTCACAGCAGTTTAGCTTCCATTTCGTTCCTCCGAACTCCAAGCCACTTCTAGTGGGTGGAGCTCACTTCTTTCTCTTGCCTGGAGAGCTGTTACTTCTGTGGGGCACACTTCTAGTGTGGGGAGTTCATGGGAAGCTCTCTCATGGGGCAGACTCCAGCATGGGCAAACTCAAGCGTTTCTGAAAGTCGCATGGTTGGTTTTGTTGTCCTGACTTCCACCCTGTAATTGGTTAGTTTGGTTATTTTGGGCTGTGCCCGAGTCCACGTGGGGTGTTTCTCATTGGTTGTTCTCGTTCAGAGACAGCCCATTGTTCTCAATTGGTCCGTGGCTTCACCCCCTGTTGGCTGTCTTTACAAGGGGTACTGCTCTTTGTCTGAGGTGTCAAAGCATACTCAAAACTGTCTGGCGTGCCTTCTGCAAGATATTGCTGGCGCCTAAATGATTCATTCAATGATAGGAAAAGATAAAACACTTGTCCAGCAGTTAGTTTACGACTCTTTCTAAAAGCATTCTTTGTCAGTGGAGGAGTTTGTGAGCAGAAACCGAGTAGATGCAGAGAATGGCTTAATTTCATACACGGAATGATATTATGAACTACTCTGACGCTACATATGTTTAGTCAGGCTTAATGCGTACAAACACTAATAAAATAGTTTGGGTACAGTTCCTAGCAGCGCAATGGACTGTGGAACTTCATACGATAGTATCCCACCTAGTGTTCTGCGATACCTAATTTAGGGAGCCTCGATACAATACACATGCACAGTATCATGATATTCAACACTATCACGATACTTTGGATCTTATGTCCATTACATGTTAAATGGCTGCAAAATGGCTTTTTTTTCAAGTGCAATGTGCATAAGAGGCTAATACACAGATAATAATGCTACAGCATGGTGGAATGCTTGCTGTTTAAATATTTCCAGTTCCAGTGTATTCAAAAGGTCATTGCCACCTACTATAAAATTCAAATACAACTGGTAAGAAAGCGCAACGCTTAATATAAAATACACCATTCTCTATTTATT